>NC_071530.1:121661895-121861895 GCF_026979565.1 Vidua chalybeata | reverse complement strand
AATATAGGCAATTGCCTAGATCTTGAGAAGTCCCCAATGTAATAAATACCTATAAAATTATTAAAGGATGAGACTAGCTGTTTTATCTTATTTAACTTTCTATCAATTGCTCTTTTTCAATATTTCAATATTTTTCAACTTCAGCCTTGTAACTCTTGTATTTTTCTTTATCTTTGAGGCAGAAGTGATGTTTAGTTATATTATCTGCTGATCAGCAAAGACACTCCTTTTCTTCCCTGTCTTGTCTGATCTATAATGACAATGGAGGTTGATACAGTAAAACCTAAATAGGGAACCTAGGGGAAGGTGGTATTATTTTGAGGTAGTATCTCTCTCTTTAAGGCTCATCCTTTCATATGTTTACCCAGGAAATTGGTTTCACAGGTCATGAATAAATGAAGTATTGGAGCAAAAGATCTGTGCCTAAACACTTTGTACGGGGGTGATGTTATGCTTGCATAAATTGAAAGAAGGGTTCTAAGTTTTTATGTATGAATGTACATACATACATTCTGTATGTCTTATGACCTACCAGTGGTCCTTTCCAACCTTAACCATTCTGTGATTCTGTATATATATACACATACATATGTGAAAGAGGTAAAAACCTTCCTTTGTATTCCTAGGTATTTAGGCAACCCTTTCTGAAGGTTTTACAAGTGAAGGGGCTTTAACATAGAGGCAAGTCATAAATGCAAACTTATATTCTGCAAATTTATTGTTTCTGGGTACTCCCAGAATTCATGGACTTAGTGCTGTATAAAAATGGGTCCATGTGCCTCAGTTTAAGCTTTTCTCTCTCACAGAGTAGGAGATGGTGTTAATTTTGGGGCTGTAGGTGACATAGCATTCTCTTCTAAGTGATACACATTGTCTTCAGTGAATTGCTGTTTGTGCTAAAATCAAACTGAGTCATCGTAAAAAGACAGCAGACATTTATTACACTGGTATGTGTCTTCAATACATACATCTTGGATGTTTGGTGTTATAGAAGTTATTATCATCTGGTGAGTTCCACATGCAGTTAAAAAAAAGTAGTAGAGACTCACGAGGAGAATCAGACCTTTGCAGTGACAAGGGGGACTGGGTAATTCTCTCAAAGGGAGAGGTCCATGAAACCAGTGGCAACGTCTAAAACTTTGTATTTTTTCTAATGCTTCCACTAGCGTGAATTGCTTAAAATAATAGTACATCATTTTCTATTGTTTTGATAGTCCTGTTTTTCACAAAGGGTTTTTTATTTGGGGTTAAAAAGTGTTTACTTCTTTAACATTTTCTCATATTACTGTATAAAAACTAAAACCTTATTCATAGTCAAACTTCTCATTAAACATTTGATCTCATACAACTTCTAGAAGAACTTATAGATCTCATATAACTTCTAGAAATACTTTCATTATTTTCAATCCAACCTGCTGGCTTTCTTTAAAATCACAAATAAGGATTTGATTATAGAATTTGGATAGCCAATTATAACATAAATCCAAGCCCAAAAGGCCACATAAATGTAAAAAACAGATTTTGCTTTCTCACCTTATGGTTTCAGCTTCAACACATCACCACTTTTATTGTTTCATATGATACAGAGCCAAAGTAACTGAAGCATATTATGGTGAGAGTTGTTTGAAAATAGATTTGACCGTTTGAACCAAAAAAATCCTTAGCTACTTATACCTTGCTCTTAACTTTTGTGCAGAGATAGTTTTGGAATGGCTTTGGCTTATTTGAATTCCTTATCCTTGAATCTTTTAAGTCTATATATATAATATTTGCCAGAAGTATGTATTAAACACTCCAGCACATCTTTACATGGCATATACCTGAAAACAGAAGTTTTCAAAATTTAAAAAACATCAGAATTTCACTTTCTGCTTTTCCAGTGTACCTACTAATAATGGATATAGAATGCAACTGGATAGAAGCTTTTGGGTTTATTACTTACAGGGCTCTAGACCCACACAGAATAGGTTATAACTATCTTAAAAATCACACAAACTGGCAATAAGAATCAAAATATAAATTAGAGTCAGCTTAATAGTGAAAATATCAGAAAGAAGACAGGGCATTTTAAAGAGGACTCATTGATATTATGTGTGAGCTGTTTTATGACAATAGGGAAACAGTTTTAAAATAAAAGTATCTTTGTATCTCCCATGTAAGTAGTTAGCAATTAAAAGACTGCTGTTTTCATCTTCTGTGGTAGAATTTTTCATAGGCTACATGGAAGCTGTGAGATAGAAAGGATGTAAAGCAGAGAACCACAGAAACATTAAAGCTGAAAAAGCCTTCACCTTCTTCTGCCTGTCAGTGGTTGTTTTTTTGTTTTTTAAAGGTCTCCAATTACATATTTCACAATCTCCTCAGGGAATCTGTTTCAAGGCTTGGATAATCTCAATGGTAGAAAGTGTTTTCTTATGTGTAGACTGGTTTTCTACAATTTAGGTTATAACGTAATCACTGTAAGTCTGAAAAACAGTGGTTTCCCCTCTTTGCAAATGTTGCAAGACTATAATCGTGTCCCCTTTCAGCTTTTTCTTCCCTAGGTTGTTAAGCCTTGGTTTTTAATTTCTGCTTGACGTCATATCTTCTTGAGTCCTCTTTTGGCTTTTACACCTTTCCAAACTCACTCCAAAGGAACTACATCATTTTGAGGCTGCACTGTCCCCAGCTTGATGCACAATCCCAGCTAAGGCTTTTGAGTGCAAAGCAGATTATAGGGGTCACTTTAGGTACCTTTCAGGTTCTTAGTTACCCCAATATTTTTATGCATCTGCATGTTGTTTTAAATGTTCAATTAGCATGTGATGCACTCTTGACTTCAGACTGCTTCCTGAACATCTATTGACCTTCAGGATCCGAATGCAGATGTACTCTATTTCTGAGTAAATGTAGATCAGTTTGTCTCTGAGAGTTCTTTCAGAACCACAGGATGACAACAAGCAGGCTATCCTGACTTACATATTCAATGTTCAGGACAGAATATGAAGAATTCTTAGTAAGTAGCATGTGCCCAGGCATTCTTCTTGTTTTCTGAATTTCTTTCAATGCTATTGAATGTGTTCAAATGTCTTTCACTGTATGTCTCTTACTTTCTTATTCCTCTGAATGTCTCCTGACATACAACACTTCATCTCTGTCGTTTTGGTACTGTTTTCCTTCATAATTTCATAGTACTGAAACTGTTTGTGGGTCAAAATCAACACATCAGTTTCATCCTGATAGAAGCTAGAGACCAGAATATATATGCAAAGATGTTCTCCTTCCTAACTTGGTCATTCTACATAATTTGGGGTTTTTTTCAGATAATATAAAGTTGCAACATGCAATTTGATGTGAATCAGGTATCAATCTCTAAAGGAAAGACTGAGTATGGAAGAGAACAGCCAGCCAAAAGTGCTCACAAACATTTCTTTCTATCTGGAGCTCCAAAAGCCTTGGGGAAATTCACAGAACCATAGCCAGCCTTAAGTGTAACCAGCATATCTGACAGTCACATAATGTGGCTTTTATTCTCAGTTTCCTTACAACCTTCAAGAATTTTAATTTAATTAACAGTCATCTGAAACATCATACAAAGCAAATTCATTAAGATAAACATTAAACTATTCTTGTATTTTCTAAAACATTATTAAAAATAATGTCCATAACTAGTCACCTCCTTGGTGAAAGCAGCTAATCAACAAAGGGAGTAAGCTGAAACACATTGAAACAGATGAAAAGAAAAACTGAGTTTAAAAATAGTGAAAGTGCTTGCCCAGAATTGATGCCCTGATCATGTTGACTTTGTAGGTAAGTAAGAATTTGAGAAAAAAATTATTAAAAGTAATTTCCTTTAAAACTGATGTTCCTCAATAAGCAGCACTGATAAAATATAAGCTCAAATACCCTTTCCTTCTCCCTTTCCTATAGGAATTGCTGGTCCTCTGCCACTTTCTCACTTAAAAGCTTGGACAGAAAAACACACGTGCACACCCACACACAGACACACACAGAGGCCCCCCACACACTTGCAGTACTTTTGCCATTTACAAACACACAGAACTCAAGGGCAACCAGCTGATAATGTGGATCTCAGACAATATGGTACATCTATTTCATCTGCAATTAAGAAGATTCACCACTACTGTAACATTACTTATTTCAGCTGAGTTAGACTCTAAGGGGTTCTAAGTTCAAATGACCATTACTGAAATTCAAGATGATAACATCAGTTATTCAAGCTAAGCTCTAAAACAAACTTGTTCCTTCTTTGAATATCTTACTGTTCAAGAGAGTCGTTATGGAAGGGTTCAGTTCATAAAATCTAAATTAAAAATAGTTACAGGCATGACTTGGATACTAATATAGAGAAACTGCAAAGTCTTTGGAGAGTTAAGATTCTTTCTAGCCAAATATCATAGGATTTTTTTCATCTTTTTTTTTTCCTGATGACATCAATGTATATAGCTATCTCATTATCCAAGCAGAAAACATACTGGGCAAAACTTTCTAAAAAATATCTATTTTAAGACTGATTTTATTCGGAATTTATCAACTATATCCAAGTACTAGTCTTAATTTATTGCATTTATGCAAGAAATTACAGTTTCCAATTTATTTTTTTATGTGCTCAACTCCTTAAATTTCTGTTTTCTCTGAAAGTTTGTATCAGAAATTCATATATCTTTAGTCTCTCCAAAAGCTATCCAGCTACATTAGCTCCAAAGAAAATGTAACACTATAACCTAGTACGGGTTCCAAAGTGCAAGTACAAGGTAGGGCAGTTACCGTAGTTCGGAAGTTGTGAACAGAGTGCATCCAGAGTTGAAGAGACATGCACACAAAAACTTTGGAAAAGGGCAGTTTGCAGCTGACTTCACAGCTTGGATGGAGGTACTTCAAACAGAAGAACAGAACTAGGGCCAAAAAAGAGATGTGACAGGAAAAGCAACTAAATGACTAAAAATTATGTCTCAAGGCAGCTGTGCACCTGTATTACACGATAAACAATCATATCACTAGTGCTAATTGGTTTTTTTTAAATATAGATTTCTTTTTTTTTTTTTATCAGAAGGCAGACCTCTAGAAATGGACAATTCCTGAAAAGGACAGCTATGGAAACAGAAATACAAATTTGATTTCTTAGACAGAAAGAGGATACTAATTAAAGATGTTATTCTATCTAACCTGGTATACAAATTCAGTAAAATTTCTAGCCAGCCTAGATGCCCCTCAGAATTCAGTGACATAGTTTGCCCTGTGTCTAAGCTCTCTAACCATATTTTCTGCAGTCAGAATGTTACCAGTATTCATATAATTGTTACTAAAAAAAAAAAAAAAAAAACCAAACAAAAATAATGCTAAAAGGTGTGCAAAAATTTTGACATATCTGAATCAGTGGCAGCAAAAATTTATGATGTACATGCTTTCGAATTTTGTCCTTGGAGAATTTCTGGAACATCTAAGGATGGATTTTTCTTAATTGTGTGTAAAATTAAGGATGGATTTTTCTTAATTGTGTGTAAAAAGAAAAACCTAGAGTCACAGAGTAGAAGTACATCTTCTTAAAACACTCAGGTAAACTTTTTTTTTTTTTATTATGAAATGCAATCTAATTCTGAAAGGTTTTTCATTTTATTCAGCATTTATCATCATCCATGAAAAGTTATCTAGCAGCAAATGTTGGCCCATCTGAAGCTTATACTTTCAGACTCATATAGATTTCAGACCAATATAATTTTTCACTTTATTGCTGAAGTTTTATGTGAAATTTCAGTGTTATGAGCTCTTAACTATGTTAACCATAGCAGTTAGCTCACCTTCAGTCAGCCTTCTATTGGAGTTCGGCAGTTAGACTCTCTAAAAGATCTTAGATCACTCTGCATACTCCAAACCCCAGAGCTTTCCTGATTTTTCCTTTTCTTCTAAAGAGAGACCCTCTGGTGATAGATAGAGGAACTGAAAATACTGAGATTTGCTCATGACTTTATGTTCTCCCTGTGACCAGATAGCTAATGTAAGATGAGGAATCAGGCTGGCCATCATGCTGGGGCTGTGAAAAGTTGGCTGCCAACAGGCATAGAAGAAGTGCAGATACCAGGAAGAAATGAACACTCAAAGTAATGGTTCAACTCACTTTTTATATACTTTTTAATCACAGAGGCAGGACATTATTTCTTGTATTTTCTGGCTTTTATTTCTCATGGCTTTTGCAACTGTGATATTGTCTTAGCATCTTTTTTTTCTATGTTTTAAAAACTTAGCACAAACTATTCCAAACTTATGTTAGTCAGATAAAATTGGCTGAGCATGGATGGACTATGATTTTGTAGAAATTCAGTGGCATATTATTTACACAAAGACATTGGCTAATCAAAACACATACTGCGTGAGACAGGAAAAGGCTGAAAACTAGAAGGGTAAAACATATAACTAAGCTGTGAATTTTTTGCATCATTTGAACTACTTCCCAACACACACTAAGTGAATGAACCAGCATTCTGCACGGATCAGCAGTGGCTCATCAGCAGCTGTGTACATCTGTTACGTGTCTGCTGAGGCTGCTGTTCCTGGCACAAGTGCTGCTACTGTAGCTGCTGCCATTACTGCAGCTATGAGTTTTCCTGCATCTCTTTGGCAACTTGAGGTGTTCCAGAAGTGCAGACTGTTACATCAAATGTTTTAGAGGTGGTTGTCAATGGAGGAGGGTAATGAATAACAAAAAAAAAAAAAAAAAAAAAAAAAAAAAAAAAAAAAAAGGCATTAAATTAATAGTTTGCCAATTTGACAATATTGTAATATCTCAAATCCACCCTCCCACCATTGTCTGATGCATGATGCATCTTGGATTTGGTAGGACTTCATATCCCCTCCCAAAATATACAGTGGGTCACATGGATATCATGGCATAGTGGTCAGTTCCTGCTAATATTTCTCTGACTGATATCTGAAAATCTCTGTAGTGTTCTCCCTCTACTAGTTTCAAAGTCTATATCCAAAAGCTAGTTTATTTTATTCAAAGAAGTGTACTTGCTATCACTCAGGTTACAATCTTTACATTAACCAGAGCTGTAGCCATCTCTTCCTTCTTTGTAGGACAAAGCAATGCATGAGCCCCTCTACTCACATAATATAGTACCTGTTGCACCCGTGTTTGGATTCAGATTAGGGGCTCTGTTATGTGTTAGTTAGCTGGTTCTGTGCACCCCCGAGCACCCCCTGGGTTCCTTCTCCCCACGGTGGTCTGCTCCGGGTTACTTATGAGTAACTGTTATGAGCTCCATTGGAGATCACCATGCCAGTCCTGTAACCACCCCCCTGTCCACTCCGGAGAATTCTGTGCCTGTCACCCCGCTCCCGCAACCCCATTCGCCCCAGAGCCCGGTCCACCCCTGTTGCATCCCTGTTGGTTACTCCGATCCACGTCACTCCCCCGTAGCCTGCCCCCATTGGGCGAGGGGGGCTTCTGCCTCCCTCGGCCCGCCCCCTATAACACCCTATGCCTTCCTTTGTTCGAGGCCATTTTCCGTCCACGTGGCGTGGAGAGCGAGCCGCGGCTTCTCCACCACAGCTCCCCGCGGCCATTAAAGCTTTTCAGCCAACCATACAGACGGAGTGGACAATTCCTTCCCTCTTTGTCTCGCCCCTTGTGCCGACAGCAGAACGCGGCCAGCCTGCCCCGGAGCGCGGCAGCAGAAGTGCCCGGGAATCGCAGCAAGCACCGGTCCTGCCAAGAAGCAGCGCCCAAGCCGGGCTCTCCGGAGCTGCCCAGGGCCAGGAAAAAAAACGCAACGCTGCAAGTACCAGCCTCATCACTGGGTAGTTCCTACTGTTACGTTACAGCTGCAGCTCCTCAAATATAATTTTCTATCATTCCTCTGACTCATTCATATAAATTTGTCCAAAAATGAGCTAAAAGCACATAATGTTAGTCTTTTCAGCAGACTTCCTGTGCAACTTGTTTAATCTATGCATCTTAAGTTTTCTTATTTTCCAACATAGAAGATTGGTGATCATACATTTTGTCAGTCATAAAAGATTTGTGCTTTAACTCCTCTGAGGGGTCTGTCAAGAGAAAACCTTGTGAAAATGAAGAATATGAGTTCACATGGTAAGGATAAACCAATATATAGCATTCCTACTTTTCTTGGCAAAAATGAACTGAAGTGCACATTTATCGATGCCATAATTACCTAAAATAAGAGCAGCATGAACAAGTAGTATTCTTTCACAGAGAGAAAGCTTGGTTATTTTTTCACATAAGATGACAGTTGATTGATTTTTGACAGACTCTGTGCTGTTAATTGCAGTGTATTACAATGTTTACTGGAAAATATCGTGTGTGCAGATACTTCATCCTTTACAGCAGAGGCTTATTCCATATTCATATTGATACATATGGTTCTTCACAGCTGCAAGACTGAAGGGACAGTAGATTCCAAGAGTACCAAAAAGTGAGGTGTTTTCATGACCTCTAATGAGGGTGACTGCATAAATCGCCACGAGCTCTATAATGCAATCCTCTGTGCAGTAATGAAAAGGAATTTGAAAGGGGCTCAGTTGTTTATCCCTGAATCATTCTATTCTTTTCCTCTGCTGAGGATCACCATTTTCCTTTGCATTGATTCAACAAAATATTTTCAGAGTAGCTAATAAGAAACATGTTTATATAAACAAATCAATATGAGTTTTGAATATTAATGGATAGAATATTTGTGTAAACCACAAACCTGGTAGTACAATCACATAGATCAATTCCTCTACATAAATCTTAATCCAAACAGTTGAGCTACTCATAGTATATTGAGTTTATATTATTACTCTTTCAGCTGGTAATGGAGACAGTTGAAACTTCAGAGCTATCTATTGCCAAATAGAACTCATTTAATAAAAAGAGAAAGGGAGTAAAAAATTCTTTAGGCTACCAATGAAACTTAGCAACGAAATGCAATGGGAAATCAGCAATGACAACCAATTGTGAATTAAATATTCATGTATTTTAGGAATTAAAAACTAGTCCTAGGGTCAGCTGGCATCTTAACAAGTAAGGGGGAAAAATAAGCTAGAATTCAACATAAAAAAAGAAGTCTGCATAGCACACTGTAGCAAATTAACATTCAATATTGCTGGGATCCAAGCCCAAGGAGGTTCCCTCTATAGCTAATAAGAAGAATAATATTCCTGTAAATGTTGGCTTAGAGTAAGACTAAGGTAGCTCCATTCTTCTTACAGGCAACAGAAGAAAGAGTAAAAAGTCTTACTCAACAAAAGTAAATCTTTATAAATACTTTGCAAGACCACTACCTTACACTAAAAAAACTTATCATTGCTCTCACCCTTTATGCTGTGCCTATATTTCTGTATAACACTGAAATCCATTCGTGGTAGTGTCTGTTAATCCTCTGAGTATCCTTATTAACCTTTAAGCAGAGTCTGTCTGCATTTTGGGGTGGAGTCCCTGGACTAATGGCTCCTTCCCTGTCTTAGTTCTTGTTGAAACCACAAAAGATTACTGAAGTATTAGTAAATAAAACAGCAAAAGAAAGTATCATCAGTGTGTTTTCAATTAGAGCTACCACTTAAATCTTTGACTTGTTCGTGACAGCCAAATTCAGAATGAGCACGGAACTACAACAGTTAGAGGTATATATGCAGAAAGTTATTCTCTTTATAACTAAACAAGCTGTCCCTTAACTTCACCTGGTATTTTCATGACTAAACAGCACAAAGCATCCCAAAATGGCTTAGTCTTGGTCCTTCTCTTCCTTTTTCAAGGGTTATGTACAACATCTCAGTTTCCTTCCCATTAGCAATGTAGCCTCCATAAATGCACACCAAATAGCAGGACAGGACAGAGAAAAGGACACTAGAATAGGTCTCTATTATAATTCAATTCTTACATTAGCTGCCTGGGCAACTGTTGCTCAAGTCAAGTTCTGAATTTTTGCTTTTATTATTACATTTTTCATTCAATCTGTGAGTGGCTGGAAAGATAAGATTGTAACTTAAAACACAAACAAGTGTGCACCACACTGGAACAACCCTACTTGCTCTATTAGTTTACGGTTCCACTATGGCCTCTATCTAAATTACATCCTGGTATGGATCAGTACTTACTCTCATCTACAGTGAAAAACTGCCAGAAAAAAGTCAGCCCACCTATTTTCTGGACTAAAGGCAACATCACAGTTGTGTATTACAGATGTCAGCATTGGGAGTTACCACAGATGGATATAATTTGAGCTTCTGAATTCCACTGTGAAAATAAATCATGTTCATTGTCTTCACTATATAGAAATAGGCCTGCCAAGGTACTATTGTGATGCACATCCCTGAAGTATGATGCACAGTTTGGTATTGCTGTGTGCTATGGGCAGTCTGCCTGATTGCTAAAAACCAGAGTGGGAGCCAAAAATATTGTACCACACCCTAAAGTCAAGACAACACCACCACAAACATGGTCCAGGAGACCTTAGTTAATATCTTCCCTTTTGTCCCACTTCAAAATTAAACCCACCCTTCCCACTTGGCAAACCTCCAGAATTTGTGTGCAGAAATTATTTCTGTATGCATTTCTTTGACTTTGTGTCTGATTGATCAATTTGGTTCCATGTCTCAATGCCCCAGCTGTAAAATGGAGATAGCAACATCTCTCTGAATCAGATATTAAGATGCCCAGTTATGGCGTAGGTCAATTATCAGTACCGGAAGGGGACCTACAAGTATGTGCAGCAGTAAGACATGGGTCTATGGCTTCAAACCAAGAGTAGGTTTAGATCAGACAGTAGGAAAAAATGCTTCCTGTGAGGGTGATGAGGCACTGGAACAGGTTGCCCAGAGAAGTTGTGTACAACCCATCCCTGGAAGTGGTGGATGGGGCTTTGCACAACCTGGTCTAGTGGAAGGTGCCTCTGCCCATGGCAGGGGAATTGGAGCTAAGGTCCCATCCAGACTAAATCATTCTTTGATTTTATGATTCTGTGATTCTATGATCAGATGTAAAGATAACAGAGAATACTGCAAAGCAACCGTGTGTCAGAAGGAAGTATCAGATATAAACAGCCCTACCTTAAACCCCCTACTCTTCAAACATGTGGCATGTGTAACAGTTTTGTTCAATTAGAAGAATAATGTGTTAAATGAAATTACTAACATTTGAGCTGGCTTTATCCATAGACATTAGATCTCTCATCCTTTGGCTGTGCTATTTAATATGTCCATATGCATTGGCCAGTTCCCAAGGGTTTGGAAAGAATCTGATGTAATGCTCAGCTAAACCCTGGTGTTTAAGCAAACTGAAAACCTATTTCTTCCAAAAGTAAAGAAACTAATAAAAACATGAGATAAGTCAAATACCCCAAAATATGCTGGACAGCTAAACAACTGTGTTGGTTAATTGTTTGTGACTATCAAGGTAATATGTTAATTTACAGTTTCTCAGACTTACTCTCTTCCGAATATATGGTATGCAAATAGGCCTCAGAAACAATGTGTACCAGCATATTTTTAGCTTTCCAAGTCAAGCTTCTCCACTTCTGTTTGTTTGAAATACAGAGTCTGAGGCCCTTTTCCTCTGTTTTTCCACAGTACAACAAACAGAAACTGGGTTCCAGACCATAAAAATTTCAAGCAGCAAAAAAGATGGCAATGACAGAACACAGACAATACCCATGTCCAACAATTATTTTTCTGGTCCAACAGGAAAAACTAAGAGTCAGGTTCTTGGCCAGAAATAAGAAGTTTGACCTACATGGGATTTTCCCCCTTGCTCTTCTGTCTTCATCTGAACCATGGAGGAATATTCCAGCATTTCCAAATGAAGACTGAGTTCTTAGATTGTTATCTAAGTTATTTAAGATGTTTTGAGTAGACATTTTGCTCTTGATTTACAAAACCTGTAATAAAATGAGTTTCACATGGCATCTCTGCTACTAGGAGCTATTATAGTTACAAAGAAATGAAAAAAATAATACCACATGGGTAAGTGATACCTGGAATTGGCAACCCATTAAAGAGATGGGCTGAAAGCAAAGATCATTTAAAGACAGTGAGAACATATCTATCAAATGTGGTGCCATGAAGACATCATTCATAATATTAACTAAAAATAAAACAATTGCTCACTTACAGAAAGAAATTCAAACCATTCTTTCCAGCAGTATATTCCTTATTAACCAAAGACTGCATGATACAATGCTGTTTAGGCATACCATACTGTTAAAAATGAGCATACATTGTATGATAAGTAAATAAAAAATAATAAACATAAATCTCTGATATGAAATCACAACCCTGAATATGTAGATGCAACTTCCAGATTTAAAAGTTGAACAAAGATACATCACAAGCACATTATCCAGGTCTGTCAAATCAATTTACTGCTCAGCAATACTCAAATACAGCTGGTTTTCTGTTTCTGAAGTATTAATCTTGTAGACACTAAATTGCTTTTAACAAAATATTTTCTTGTGCCCTGTAGCTTTTGACAGACTTGTGTTATCTCCCGTGTAAAAAATGTAGAGTCCACTGGAAAGGCCAACTTCAATATTAAGTGTAGCAATTACTCTTTTCCAAAATTCTTGAAGCTGAGCAGATTGTGACTGTGTTTCCATCTCCAGCTTCATAAGTTAAAATTAAAAAAAAAAAAAAAAAAAAAAAACTAAAGAAAAATTCGATTACTATCCTAATGATTGTATTTACTCTCCCTTGGGACCTTGAACATGTTTTCTATCATATATGGTCTGACATCACAAAGTCAGTCACTGAATATGTTATTATTATCTCTATCGCCTTCCAAATTTTTGTTCAGATGTTTTGTTATCAAAAATACACCAACAGCAACCAAGACTTCATTAATATTTTAGACGAGAAAATCCAGCTGTCAAATGCTACAGTCTGGAGTCAGAAGCCTTTTAAATACTAGATCTCACTGGTATATGTGCAAAGGGTCTGCAGAACTGACCTATTCAAAAACCAATTGTGAGTGGTTCCCTCCATCAGTGTGAGACAAGCTCTGGGAAGAATTGCCTTTGGTACAACTGTATCTGATGTCTCTGTGTTGGACACAACATCTTGTGTGCTTTCCCAAAGTCCTGGCTTTCTGCAAACCTTACATTCTCACACTTCTGAGATGTAGAGTCACTTCTAACTATTTTGACGTTTCAGTTGGAAAATAGTCCTACCGTCTGTTATGTGTTAAGACATCATATGTGACACATTGCCTGACTGGAGGCTCACTGTCCAGCCTGTGCTCAGTGCAGTTTCCCAAACAGAGCTGGGAAAGGACAGCGTGTCTGCAACACATAGAAGAACTGCAGCTCCTACCTTTCACAATGGAGGGAAAGAGGAGCGGAGAAACGTGGGTCGCTTCAGTACCAAGTGCTTTACCACTATGTCTGCCATTTGCTTCTTGTGTGATCAGGAATGGTCTCCACTGACTGTGAAACCAGTGAAAATATTCAACTTGTCTTCTGCTTGTCTTCGTGAGCTACAGACACATATGAAAATACTCTTCATTTTGCCCTGTAACTAGATATGATCTGAGAGTACAATGTTGTAATGACTGCACCTATGTGATCCATGGACTATTCGAGGCTGCAAAGTACTGTAAGAGAATGACAGTGGGCTTCACATCCTCTTCTCTTGGGCACAAACCTTGCTCAGGCATTCTTCTTGCCTTGCTAAGAAGTAAAGAGCTTAAAACAAGAATCTTCATGGCTTTAACTTGTGAGCATTTGAAACACAGCCAGTACAGTTCTTCAGAAGTTATAATTTAAAAATAGTCTGTGGGAAAGCCCCAAATAAAATAAATATTTTTTATTTGTAATATCTGTGTTTGGAACAGAGAGGATAGCAGCTGGTACAGAAAGTGCCTCAGAGGCACTGACTTACAGATTACATCCTAATAGCACAGCTTTGAAATCTTATGTTCCTTTGGTTGGAAAACAAATAGGTAGGGCAACAATATTTACTTAGGACCAGATTCTGTCTTTCTAACTCGCATTTACTAATACCTTCATATTTCCTCTGGAGCAAAGGTTTGCAGGCTGCCTCAGTGGCTTCACTGCTCTTGCCACAAGTGAGGCACAAGTTTCTCACTGTACCCCAGCTAGGCAGGCTGGCTAGCCCAGCTGGGATAGCACTAATAGTCTTTTTTCTTACAGGCTTTGAGAAGAATAATGCTGCTGCCTCAGAATGAGTTCTGTGAAGTCTGTCTGTTGGCAGGGGCACAAAGGGGAGGGACAGTTTTTGGCATACTCTTATTCTCAGCCTTTCCCTTCAGCCCACTTCTTTTTTTGGCCTCTAAGTCTCATAGTTACATTAAAATTTTATATTGCATGCTCTTTAGGTATAGCTAAACATATATTTAACGGACAAAATTTTCAGCTGGTGTTCAGTACTAGGGGAGTAAGTTCCTTATATTTTCTTCTGGTCTTCCTCGCTAAATGACACCATAAAATTTTCCTAATTACTTTAGTGAGCTCTGGTAAGACACAGGAAAGCATTGGCACAGCTTTTTCTGCATGGACATCAGCAATGCTAATAAGGCAAATATTCTATACTTTTAGGCAAACTGAAGCAGATATAGCAGTTGTCTTATTCCTAAAGTCAATATTCAGAGCAGTAATGAACTCAGAACAAAACTAACTACATCACATATGCATAAATTAAAAATTTTTGCCTTAAAGAGACTAATGGAGTGAGCTGGGCAGATGGATAGAGGTAAAAAACAGGAAAAAAGTTTCAGGCTCTGGTGGACTTTAACAGCCAAATAATTCTTAGAGATATAGATTTCTCAAGTGTTGAGGCTGAGATATTTTACTCTAAAGGGCTGGAAACCTCTAGAGCCAAAAGGTTCAGAATGGCAGACTGATTATGCCACTCTTCATTTTTGATGAACCTGACACTAGCCTGCTGCACATAAGGAGCTGAACTTAGATTTGCAGACTACTGTGGCTCAGCAGTACTGTTTCTTTTTCCTGGACATATCACATAAAACTAATCTTGAAGCCAGCAAACTCTCCGCTAACACACTGAATTCCAGAGCAGGACTTGCACAAATATAGTGGACTGTGAGATTATTGAAGCAGAAAACAGCAATTTGGCTTTGGAGAATCACTCATTTTTGAGGCTCCATCTATATATCCTGACTTTGGTGGATATCCTGTGTTTAAATGTTAATTTTCTCTATTAAGTTCATTCTACAATTTGTTTCAAACACTTAAAATAATTTTAGTTTCAGTGGAATTGTCAGGGGAAAGTATTTGATAAAGTATCTAATGTTTCTTTATTATCCATTGGATTATTGTAGCTCAGTGTTCAATTCTATTTGTGTTACAACATTTTGCTGAAAACACATTCTTTTCCTGTTGAACCTATTTTCATGTATTTATATCAAGTCTTGCAATTAATATAAAGATGTCATTTTGGGGAGAAGGGTAGGATGAGGTAACAAATATTATATTTTATGAAGTGTTTTTTTATTGCCCCCAACTTCAAACCAATGGCTCATGAGCCCCATCCAAAACACTTTTCTTTGAATTGGGTATGATATTTTGGTAAATCTGTGTTTGTCAGTCCTAACAGCCCATAACTGAAAGCCCCTAGCAGTAGGCATTATTTGCCTCAGGACCAAAATATGACACTCAAACTAGACACCCCACTTGCCTATTTTTGCATTCAGGCATTGACTCTACCGGAAAAGGAATGTCAAAGCCTAGTTAACGTAATTGACTATGGTCAGGGATCTAGATTTGACATTAAGAAAAGAGCAGTTCTTATTATTCTAACAGTATATCAGCACTCTGTGCATGCTAATTTGGCAACCAGTGTCACAGGACTGTGTTTTCACGTGTGCTTTATGTGACCGCTGACTTCACTGTTCTACCACGTGAGATATTAAAAGCATGAGCTCAGCAACAAACATATTGGTTTACATCACTGCTTCATCTCCATCATCTCCATTCAACAGCCAGGAAAGACAGTAAGAACAGCCTGTGAAAAGGTTGGATGCTCTCCTCATAGACATGTAGTTTCCAAAAATCAATGAATTGAATACTTACATGTGGGAAGACTGACATTGTATGTTTACTAAAGCTGTATCAGCCTCTGCCAGGTCCAACCCTCAACAATTTGCCTAATCCCTTCTGAAATGGATATTAGAGGCCCATAGCAATCTCTTCCAAAATTCACATTTCATATGTATGTGTAGCTTAATTTGTATAAAGCCATTAACACTAATTTTACTGGATATTCTTTAGTTCTTAAACTGCAAAGCATCATGAATTCACTTTTTCATTTTCATTCATTAAAGATATTGATATTTTATACTCTTTCAGTTTTCCTTTCTTTAACCCAAAGAAACCCTAATCTATTTAACCACAGCTCTGATTCTTCTTGCCACCCTTTTTTGTCACACCTTTTACAGCTCAACTGTTTCTACAGAAACTATACTAAATATCTACCAGTTGCTCTGATCATGATATTGTATGAAATATTGAATAACCCTGAAAATCCCACTTTTTAGACACAAAGATGAATAAAATAAAGAGTTATATACAATCTTTGTGTGTGGTTCAATCTCTGTTTAACTCTGCCCTGATTTCTAGTTCTCTCAAAGTTCTGTAAATTGCATCTTTGTTTTAAATAACTCCAAAAATAAGACATTTTCAGAAACATGTTTATGTGGCTGATCTTACTCACCTTTCACATTTGCCAATGTTACATTGAAAAGGGCAATAGAAAAACAAGATGAAATAATTTCAGGTTAAATTTAATTCAGAGGTAAGGTTAATGCTGCTAGAAAATCAGTAAGGGGTGCATGATCATTTTATACATCATGATAGAAAAGGTTTTATCCTTACATGTAGTTTTACTTTCAGTCTAATGAGGTTATTCTTGATGTCCATATTTTTTCACTTTGTTTCAAGAAATACATGAGACATGGGATTGTTTTGAATAATTGCTTTGAGATGTATTTACAATTTAGCTTAAGGCCTGGCTGTAGAAGCCTTACACCTACACTTTTCAAAGATTTCCCTAACAAATCCATCACTGTGGTTTCAAGCAGTAATTCAGTGGTAAAATGTTGCTCCCCCCCCCAATGCATCTTTTCACCAAACGGAAGTCTCTAGGGAATGTCTAGTGTTTGAAGAGATTATTTTCACCTGTATTCCTCAGATAATTCAGTATGGTAGTCTGTTATTCTACAGTTTTTTCTTCCATAGTATGTTTTGATATTCCTTGTTATAAGTTTGTAATGCTTCATTCTATGTACCCCATTTGGCTTCCCTAATGGTTCAGTCCTGAGTTGTTTACCACAGTTTTCCCGACCAAAATGTATGTCAATCCACATGTCAATCCACCTGTATACCTCCCTTGTTCCCTTGTCTCACCCCTGTCTGTCAAAGATAGCACACTCCTTTGGTTCTGGAGTGTTCCCTGTATTTCATCCCTTCCTCAGGGAAGAATTGGATTGTAAGGTTTGCTCCCTCCCCATGTTGGCATCTATTGGGGAGCCCTTACCCTGCACCCCTCCCCTAACGCCCTCCTATTGGTCAAAAGTAGTGTCCTCCCCATGTTCCCTCTACTCTTTAAAAGTAGTCTGTTCAGGTTCAGATTTGTCACTTGCTCTTCCCCCCTTCAGGATTAAGTCTTTGGACGCTAAGACAAGTGACCTTCCCTAATTCCTCTGCCTCAGTTTCCTCATGCTCTGTGCCTCTGCTGTGCTACCCACTCCACAGCAATCACCGCCACCCGTGACAGTCTCGGCAGAGACTCGGGGGCGGCCACGCGCGTCTGCCCTGCGGCCACAAGCGGGACAGCGAGCCGGCCACCTCCATCCCATGGCTGCTGAGAGCCAGACTCAGTTCAGACGAAGAAAACAGCATGTACTGAAAAGAGGTTCTGAATCAATTCTGAAAGAGGTGCTGAATCAAGCTAAGTAGCCATACACATGCACTCATCTCAGACACAACTCTCTAAAGGATGCAGAGGGTTTTGACTAAGTTAATGACAAAGAATTAGTGTTTTAGAGCACCAACTTGTGTATTTCTGAAAATTTCTAGTTTTGAGGATAATAGTTTTGATGTCATGGTCCAGAAAAGACCAGGATATGCAGGAATGATGTTACTACCCAGGTAAAGTTTTGGCTGTTGGGTTTTTGGGTGTTTTCTTTCTTGTACTAAACCTAAGCTCTCTCAGTGAAAGGAGGTACACCTGGAAAATGTGTGTTTTAGAACAGAGGCTCCAATGTCATCCAAGGTATCATCAACACCTTGACAACACCTTCAGAGTGCTACCAAACTTCATAATAATGAAGCATGTCAGAGAGGAGATATCTGAAAGGTTTTTGTGTTTTCTTCTTCTAGAAACAATGAGAGAATGATGCAAGTCTTCCTAGGTCACCAAACAGGTAGGTAGGTTACTCCTCAAAAACAGACTAATGGATTTTTTTTTTTTTTTTTGCTCGGTTGGAAACTACCAGCTACAGCTTCCTTTCTCCTCATTTACCATGTGTTTCGATGTGCACATTCTTCTGAGTGTTCTTCAAAAGATGATGCTTATAGAACATGAAATTTTTTTTTTTATAATAATAGTGCCTCGAATACATGTAGAAAATCTAAAGGCCTAACTACCTCACAATAAACTAATTTTTGTGTTACACAAAAGACGGAATATGTTACATTTAACCCTGTTGCTGCTCTTTTTACTTTGCTGTGATTGAGTAAATTAAATACAATTATTCTCTCAAATTTTTTAAACTTTTTTGTTGTTGTTGTTGTTTTGCTAATATTTTATGTACTAGAAAAATATACAGGAGAAGCAGAATTGGCAAACAGTGTTGACAGGAATTTCCCCAATAGAAAGCAAATGTGCAACTAACTTTTCAACACTACATGTTGAAAAAGGCTTGGAGTCAATAATGCTGTTTCTCAGGGCTGCTATGAAGCACAGGTGTTAACTGTGGTGGAGACAAAATTTATGTGGTACAAGGGGTCACAAGTGGTGAATGATCGCTGTAAGTGCTGCTTTTAGAGGGGCACATTTGTAGTGGACCAGAGATTATGAAAGAGGTGCTGGCTGTACTTGGGTCAACAAGCTTTGCTCCAGGCTGCACCAGCAGTTCTTAGCTGTTGGAGTAGCTTGCAGAAGGACAAGGAAACAGCATCTCGAGCTTCTGCAGAATTTCAGTTTGATTAATATTTTAGATCACCTGCTTTAGCTTAAAAATTACAAAAGCAAATCCATCTTAGAGCAAAGAGACAACATTTCCTCCTTCCCTGGCACTGGCCTCTAGTATGTGAATGTAATGCTGAAAGGGCACTGCCTGAAATAATAAAGGTGGATTGTTTCCTGGTAGGAATCTCTAAATTTGATGTTTCAAGTGGTTTCATAATGCTTCTTAGTGAAGATACTAAATGCAGTTCTAAAAGGATCATAGGCTTACAGAGAGGTTGGAAATCTATTTTTGAGAGATTGGAACACTGAAGTGAACACAGCTATGCTGTGTCAGACACAGATACTGTGACACTGTTACAGAAAGAAAGAAGTGAAAAAGCAGGCTATAGGTGTATTGCTAAGGCTGCTGACTATAGGAAAACAGGAGACCTCTGAATAAAGTATATGTTCCTTGCTTTCTTTAAACTAGCAATGCTTAGAATCTAATATATCAACCAATTTGGTTCTTAAAATGTATTTCTTTTGCCTGGGAGAAAGAAGTGCAGGCACTTGAAAAATGGAAGAATGCTATCACACACACCCCCCCAAAAAAGTTACAAGAATTCTGTTCCTTGTTAATCTACAAAAGGGTATTCTGTAAAGCACAATCTTACTTCAACTCTTCAATAAGTGGGTTGATGCCCTGACTAGACTATTTCTGGAAAGTACATCAAGCATTAGACAAAAGTAAAAGAAATGTGATGGGGCAGGGGAGAGAAACAGTGCAAGGCTGGCTGAAAATCAGTGAGAAATATGACAAACTGAAAGCTAGATCCTTTGGCTGGCCACCAAGTGCTCCTTTGGAGTGCTGTTTGAAGACTGAACACAGTTCTGAGTTATTTTCCACTGATCTACTACACTTGGTATTCTATGAAATGTATATTTTCTTTCACCTCAGCTTGCAGAGATTTACAGCTGAAAATAACTGGTTTCTGCTTTAGTAAAACCTAGAATGGTTGCCACATGGTTTCAGTTGAAATCTTTTCCCTAGTTCCTATGTCTGTGCTTACAGTGAATTTTGCTAATTTACTGTAAACATAATGCCAGGTTATGTTAATAATAATGTTGGTTAGGGAGCTGGGATTGCAAGGGATGACCTCTGAACTTACAGATTTTATTAAGTGATGTAAAATACTTTGTATAGCATATTATAACAGTGTTGGATTTACAGGAGTCCAGTGCAAACATGATGATGCAGAGTAGCATTTCATTTTTCAGCCTTTTATTTCATGAAAGAACTAACTATTCACTCTGAATACAAGTTACTTGAATGTACACAAATTCCTCTACCAGTGAAAAGACACAGCTGTTTGGCTTTCCCATGCTTCCGCTTTTTCTTTATATCTCAACACCTAACTGCAAATATAAGCATGCTCCAGGTTCCCATTTTCTTTGCACCTTGTTATAAAAATATGTGCAAGCATAATGTGTTTTGCAATTTGGGAATGCAGACAGGAACAAACCTGCCCAAGTCATTCAAGTCATTGGCTACTGAGCAACTAGGTTGTAATTACAACATTTTGGCTATAAAGCAGCAATTGTTGATGTCACCAGGTCAACATCAGATTGCCAGATGTTGTAGCTGTCCTGATCTGAAAATCTTGATCAAAGAAAACTACTTCCATTTTTTCCATAGTAATAAACACTAGATTTAGAAAAACCCACAATAATCCATAGTCAGTAATGTACATTGTGGTTTTGGTGGCTGTGTTACTATGTTTCAAATATGTTTGGGGTTTAGATTAACTGCCGGTGATTGCCTAGACCAATGGTTATTTTCTAGTAGGTCAATCTGCTGCTGGAGTCCAACATGCTACTGGACAGTACCTTAAATAATACAGATGACATTTATGTTTCAACAAATCCTCATAGTCACTTTATAGTAAGATTAAAGCAGCTACAGAAATATATTGTTCACCTATAATTTTGTTTGGTTGGTTGGTTTTTTGTTTTGTTTTGATTTTTTTTGTTTTGGATTCAAAAATGCAGCCTGCAAGTATATTATTTTCCTTCTCCTGAACTGACCTGCCAGTAAGTAGCTTGGCAGTTTATTGAGGCCAAAAAGTCTGTGTGCATCTTGGTAGTTTATGAGTCTTGTACCAATAATAACATTTCTTCCTCTGACCAGTAAATGCTGACAGCTGATACTGAAATAGGTGTCAAATGCTTGTCTGTTTGCATACTGGTTTTTCCCTGATTTTTGTTTTTTTTTTTCATTTTATGGTAGTCTTTTTTTTTTTTCCTTGTAAATTGTATAATTAATATAACAATTTAAGTTTGAGAAGGACTTTTCAGGTTTTGTCTTAATAGTCAATCTTATTTTGACAAAGATTGGAACATGTTGCTAAAGGGTAGAATTTCCTGAGTGGGTTTCTAAGCAGGCATGCTAAGGGAAAATAAGTGAATTGATTTATTAATTTGGAAAAGAAGTATTTGTTCTTGGCTAAACAGCTACTACTGGTCTGACCAGTCAACTATCTGGAAGTTAGACATCAAGACATGAAGAAGTCATACAGCCCCAGCTCAGAGGTGGGGGATTTGACACTGCAGCACTAGAGAGACCTCTTAAGCTGAAAAGGTGCTATTTAAAAAACAAGTTTTATTTCCTTTTTTCCTTAATGGGGTGAAATTACCTACTTTTTTCTTGAATAAAAGTATGCATGGACTTTGTACTGCTCTAGGCAGGTGAACAAAAAACCATGTATGAATTTTACAACTGTCATATTTACTTTTGGATAAGTAAACATTTTCCTGTACAGGAGTTTACAACAGTGTTTGTATATTACAAAGACTGTAAATAAGCATTTAGAGGTTTCTGTATAACCAACCACAACAGTATTTAGATACAAGAGTATATAAATATTCCAAAAGATATTCCTTTTCTTCTAAAACATTTGATCAGCTTTATTCTCTTCTTTAAGTAAGATCTTGTAGACAATGTTATGATGTCTAAAATTTGGTATTTTTAAGAATGGATAGTCTGATAATATTTTGATTTGATTACTGGTGTATTTATTTAATGTCTTTACTGAAGCTGAGTTAATAAACCAGCAATGTTTTGAATAAATCAACCTATATTTGCTAAACATTCTGCATGTTCTAAGACTATAAGAAATAAAAAAGTTTTTTTCCATATTTACAGAAGGTTACAGCCTTCAAATGACATGACTTGGCACTATCCCTTAATTTCAGTCTTTTATCCTTTGAGCAATTAGTTTCATAGGGAACTGGAGGTTTTGCTTTCATGTGTGTAGTGTGTGTGTGTGTGCCTATATCTATATCTATCTATGTATAGATATACACACCAATATACATATTTCTGTGCAAGCAATTCTAGATTATGTTGTGGCCTTTTCTTTGGATATGTGTAATAAATGGAAATTTTATATAATAATCCACAAATATCAAAAAAGCTTCTGCTAAAAGCCAAAGTCCAAAGCAGTTCAACCCTAGGAGAATGCTGTGCATTTTTGTGGAATCAGGCTCGCCTATACAAGAAGGGAGTTATTAGAACTGTTTCTTTCCTTCTCTCTTTTTTTTTTAATACTTTTTTTGGTAAACCCTGTAGTTAAAAATTGTTCTGAAATACTTTCAGCTGCACAAAAGATTGAAAAAAGTTGTAACTGCTGCTGGAATTCATTCACAGAATGCTTGTAATTCAGTCAGAATTCTTGGTTAATAAGTATGCTGAATTTGCTGGTGACACTATTCCTTTCTCATGTCTCCTCTTCCTTTCTACCTTCTCATTCCCTTTTCATTGATTTCGCTGATTTTGTTGAGTGTGTTCTGGTTACCCAAGTGTTTTATTCACTATTCCTCAACTTATTCCTTACTTAATAAAATACTGGGAGAAACATGCTGAAAGGCCACTCAATTTTCACTCTGTAGCGCATGTTACATCAGAAATTTTAGCTTTAAATTCCTTCTCCTCTTCATTCCCTCTCCACCTCTCTATCACTCTTGGGAGAACTATATATTTAACCTATTCTGATTTGAAAGGTAATAAATTCAGTTGCCTCCCCCAAATGGAATCTGTTTTGTCCATGAGTGTAACTCCTGAGTGATCTTTTGCTGTTATCTCAACTTATTAACTTTTCTTTTTTTTCCTCTCTCCTGCCCATATAAGAAGTGACAGAGCTTCTGGTGGGTACCAGAAGAGAGGGCCAACCCACCTCAAATTTGTGTATGACCCTCAATTTGAATCAATCTGGCTGTCCCTCTGATTACTGCAGGCCAATTCCCCAGCTTGCCCTCCTTCCAGAGGAGTGCGTATGTTTCTCTATTTGTGTGTGTTCAACACACATATATTTGTGTATCTCCCTTCTTTATTGCTTTTGAGAGTTTAATGTCCTACATCTTTGCTCTAATGAGTTGTATGATAACATCTTCCATGCTTACAAAAATGCCTCACAATAATCTACTGTTGCACATTTGTCCTGTTAACTGTCCTCACTCCCTTTCAACAATTGATAATACAAGACATTTCCAACCACACAGCTTGAGCCTGTAGATTAAACAATGAGCCAAAACTAATAAAGAAAAAGCTCCAAATGTCACCAATAAAGTCACTGGTTTAGATTTTAGATTTCTAGTTTTGTGTGTTGTGGACAATGAGGTTTCAGATACCTCTTTTTGACAGGAACTGTCAATAAGAAAAAAAAAAAAAAAAAAAAAAAAATGAAGGCTTAGCAACCTGAAAACTATTTCAATCTTCTTGTGCCAGAGTGCCAGCAGTATGCCCAAAAATTTACCTGACACAGTCCCTGATCAAAGTTCAAGGTTGTGTAACACAAACTAAAACTTGGGCTGTCTTAATTATTTCAAGGGTGTGAGACAATAAAGCAGTTATGGCTTCTTGATCTGGCTCTAAGTGCACGAGATTAAATGTCAGTGGTTAAGTAATCATTTAGGCTGGTGCATCAAATGTGATTGGATATAAATACTCCCCGTGCCACTCACGTCTCTGCTCATGGCTGAAGGTTACTCTAGCTCTGCACAACACCTCAGCTCAGGCAGTATTTTATCATTTCGGAGGTATTATCAGAGCAGTGTTATGTGTTTGCACAGGAAGAAATATCTTCTCTTAGAGAGTGAATTCGGGGTATAGAGATATGAGTTATACAGTTACTGTGGGCACCATTTTTTTTCTCCTTATTACAAGATCTTAGCTATTTTGTTGGAATACTTTATCACAGAGGAGCAGAATGTATTTGTGAAGTATGTCAAACAGTGTGTAAGTCTCATGGCAACATAGGTGTCCCACAGCCTGGCCTGATTAATACCACTGCACCAGGTCTCAACCTGGTCTGGAATACATGTTTGTGGAAAGTCCTGCTGAGTACATGGGATGCTTCATCCTTCATGCCTGAGAGGAGGAAGAATCTTTTTTCGTAAGTTTTCTCCCAACATATATTTACCTCAATTTGCCTTCACTGAAAATCTCACCAAAAATATTGCTTTTCCCAAAATACTTTTCCTAGAGACATGTCACAAAAGAAAAAAAGAGTTAAGAATTCCGTTGAAATGTTCTTACCTTCAATACTTTACAGTCCTTATTCAAATGTAGCTTAACTCCAAAACTTTCATTTGTTAAGTTCTTAATTGCAACTATTTTGTGTTCATAAGGTTTTTACTCCCTCTCGGCCACTAAGTGCAAGCTGATCTCTGCTGAATATGTCACTCTAGATATGTTTTGGCTTAGAAAACATACTTCCTGAAATCTTTTCCCCAAAAACTTTTACATTCATTTATTGTTAGGAGGTTCAGATGGGATCTCTCAGAATTTGTTCTGCTGTGACAAGTGGTGTCTTGTGCCTGTTACGTATGTCTACAGTAGAAAATGGCCTTCCCAGGTACCAATCAGAACTTCATAAATTTGTCTCATTCTCCCACTGTCTGATATGATTGTCTTATTTATTCAAGACACAAAGGATAAGGCTGAAGAAATCCAGCCAGCAATGTAAGTATAAAGTCTATTTCTGGTTCAACTCTAACTTAGGCTCTCAAAAGGCATCCAGTCCCAAATTTAAGACTGAAATCTGTTTCAAATTTGTAACTTTTAGTATTTCTTTCACTTTCAACCAGCACTTGGCATATCTGATATCCTTTATGTGTCAAAAGGGATATTGGTAAAGTACTGCCTGAATTTTTGCATCCTGGTGGGGGCCCTGATTTACCTCTTTTAGTTTGGATAATATAGAAGTTATTTCAGGCAGAAAAGTAGAAGGTATATCCTGTTCAGTGGCTCACTAACTCACCTTGATACATGCATAACAGATCTCCTGTATTGATACCGTAGCTACTTTATAACAAAGCACAAGCAGATCAGTTTCAACTTCTTGTCATTTAGTGCTGAATGTTACTCCCACATGTAAACTAAGAAATGTCTCTGTTAAACCCAGAAAGTGGTTGGTGGCATTTCTGAACCACCGAGTTGCTCAAAGTTTATCAAAAGAAAGCTTCCTTCTGTGGCAGCCATGGGAAATATCTCTGGAAGGAGACGGATCAGTAACAGATTGATGAGCTCTGCCCGGCAATGAGATCATTTGACACCTTCCTTTTTCCCACACAGATCTGAAAGACAAATAAGAGAGGATTGTGGTCGGTAAGAAAAGGGAAAACAGAAACAGTTCTGCCTAACACCATTTGAAAAAATGTGAACTCTGTCCCCTTTACAAGATTAATTGTTTAAAGTTCAAGGGAGTCCATACACTAAATCATATCCCTACTCTCTCCTTGATGCTAGCCCTTAGGGAGCAGCTGGCCTTAAATTTCTTGTCATTACTTCAGAGAAGTGGAGAAAAAATATCAGAGGAAGGGTAGGAGGACTTTCCCACTCAT
Source organism: Vidua chalybeata (assembly GCF_026979565.1). Lineage (NCBI taxonomy): Eukaryota > Metazoa > Chordata > Aves > Passeriformes > Viduidae > Vidua > Vidua chalybeata. Next base: position 121,835,858 of record NC_071530.1, on the reverse strand, counting down.
TTATCAGATGGGGTTCTCCTATGTGCCAGGGAAGCTGCTATTTATCTTTTTCATGTCTTTTCTTGATCCCAGTCCTGACAGTCTAGCTTCCTGCTTCTCTTTCTCACTTAATCTGGTGTTCATATTTCAGAAAAAAATCGAGTTCTGAAAAACGAAGGAGGCCAAGGTTACATGTGACTGGGCTGCTGAGTCAGTTTCCACGTGTATTATTAGAAGATTCAAACTTCTGATAAAAGATACGGTGGAACTCAAACCAGCAGAGTCTACTTTATCAGACATTGACACCATCCAGGTAGAAAACCACAGATGTCCCAAGTGTCAGCCCTAATTCAGTATAACTTTTTTTTCACGCAGTCTATTCAGCTCAGTCTTTGGAATATTCATGTCTTTCCTAGTATACACTGATGGCAGGTCTTCTCAGAGCCCATCTGTATCTCTTTTTATGTTCCTCTGGAGATCTAACAACTAGGTTACCCACAGATCTAGTGTTTAACAGCTTCCTGACCTAATCCTAATGGCACAGGGACATCAGCAATTAATTCTTACATGTAAAAAATGTTCTACTCCCTGAAAAATTCACTGCAGTATTAGCAGACTTAACTGTGGATGCTCATGGCACAACCAGCTTCCAAAAACACTGAAAAAATTGGAAGTTCTATCATCAACACTCTTTCTGGATGGACAAATGAGTCCCTGCCAACCTCATTTAGCACAACAAACTATGATCATGGCTACATATTAAGTCCTTTACCCATTCAAAGATCAGTAAATAATAAGATCAGACGAATAAAATATTTGTACTCAGATGAAAAATCAGGTAATTGGGCTGTATTTCAGCTACATAATTTTTTACAGCTGAGTAATGACCTGTCTAAAGAGTTGTCTACGTCTCTATGGACCTGATCTACTTTGCAATGCCCACAGTGCTTGGGAAATCTACAACAGCCACCTTTGGACAGGGTTAATAAAACATTATCATGAGGAAATATTAAGACATGAAATCTCCCTTTCCTTACAGCATTTGCAACAGTCAGAGCCTTTCCAAGGCAGTGCCTTCTTCGTTGCCTCCACACACAACCAGCTGACACTGACAGCATTCTGTACCCATTCTGTACACAAGCTCATGGGATCTGTAAGGCACTGACAATTCATCTCAGACAGCAGTATCCATCCACTGCTCCTCTTAATACCATTGTACCCTCCTTCACTGCTCAACTTATGAAATAATGCATATGCCAACTTCTTTATCTACTAACTTGTTGAGTGATCTAAGAGTCACTCAAAATAGTGGGCAATGAATCCTCCTTTAAACATAATTCCTTCTTTCTTCCAGGCATATATTTCGGGCAGAATATCTGGGTATTGGAAAATTATGTCAGTGGTTGCTAGCTATTCATCCCTCATTCCTTCCAGAAACTATCTCAACCAGTGCCCTCAAGCTCAGCAGTAAAATGAGAAGCCACTTAGGTAGTCCAAAGTTTGTAACAGATTCTTGGAATGTTTCAGCACAAATTGCACCTGTTCAAATCAACAGTGAATAAGAATGCTCAAGTTCAAGGAGCTTTTGCAGAGGCTAAACTACAATGGGTTCGAAGCAAAGGCAAAAGCGTGCAGAGGAATGAAATAGGAGTCTGTACAAGAGAAAGAGACACAGATAAATGTTGCAGCAGGTGGCCCAACTGGGGATAGAACTGACACTGGCCAGACAAAGTGACTGCAGCAAGACAAAAGTCTATGACTGAGTTAGAATCTTGAGGATGGTGCAGCAGGTTTAAGTGGTAGAAAAGACAATTTCAGACTGTTCTGAAGCTGAACCTGGAACAGATCCCAGAACCCCAATGTGTCATAAATATGCAGCCCCATGCTTTCCTGCAAGAATGGATTACTCATAGCCCAGTCAGCAGATAAGAAGGGAGCAGACCTGCCCTCTGAGTGAAAACTGGCTTAGAAATTTCAGCTTCCAAACTACAACAGGTATTTGCTGAGTTTTTAAAGAATGTGCCTCTGCAAAAGCTCATAAATATATCAATAATGGGTGGGCTTTCATGGGTAAATTTAAATATACATACTTGACAAAAGATCCACCATTCCTCCAGATCTCAAATCACTTCTCTTGACAACACTGGAACTTTTCCAAGAGAAGACTATCAGAATAATTTTAAAGGCTGAAAAAAAAATTTAAACATAATTCTTGGAAATTGATGGCAACTTTTGGCAGAAATTAAAAAAAAAAAAATTCCAGTTTGGAAAACTTCCCCTCAAATGGTCAAACTTTGTTATAAAGTAGCCTCCAGCTCTTTATGAGAATGTGTCAGACAACCTTAATAATGGGCAGTGTTATCAGCTGGGCTATATAATGAATAGCTGTGTACATATATGCTGATATAGCTAATTCTTGAAGACATTCCTGTTTATGAAAGGATTTACCCTTCCTGCACAGACTCAAAGTGAATGCATGATGGTCTGTAGTGCTAGGAAAGTTTTTATTGGCAAGTGTGTGATATGAGTGCATTACCTACATGTGGCAAAGCCACAAATGATTTTCAAACAGCATGCCAATACAGACTCTAAGCCAGAAAATACTAAAGTATGTGGGTTTTGTTTCCATCACATACTTTAGAAATTGTTTAGACAGTTAAAGTTTGGGGTGGTTTTTATAAATACTCAAATTTTTGTCTTTTCTCTTATAACTCTTTTCAAGGAAGGAAAGATAACTTTGATCCTTAGGCACATGAATATTTTAAAAAGTATACTTTTATTTGAATGAAAATATGCTAATTTTAAGATCTGACTTCTGTGATTTACCAGAGCCCAGATCAAACTGTGTGAGAACTTGTCATGCAATGCTGAAGCCTGTAGCTATGGTGATTCTTCAGCCTCCTAAATATTTAAAAACAAAGACTTGCTTCTCTCTGATGCACTGGCAAAGGAAAGTGAAAGGTTATAATTCTGAAGCAAGAAAACAAGAAAATCCTGTAGCTATGTAATCTGGCTACATATTATGTGATCATAAAAACAAAATGGCCTTGGATATTCTCATCTAGATAGTAGAAGAAAATAAATGGCTATGATTTTGTTAGTGAGGGAATTGTACAAAAACAGAGTCTTACTGTGCTGGACTCATGAGAAGCTGCAGTGCAATTAGTCCTTATCAAACTGTCAAGACTTTTTTAGACTTCCCTCTGAGAAAAAAAAATCCCTAAGAATAAGGCTTCAGCATACATGTCACCCAAACTGATAAAGCAATACTGCAGAAATGCACATAGGAGATCACAGAAGCATACTGATTTTTTGAAAAGGCAGATTAATAGATGCACACAGAGGCAGGGATCTTTTAGGTCTCCATGTATCTTCATAACTAACTAAATAAAAAAAAGAAAAGAGAGAAACCAACTGCTTTTTCAATGTCTGTTAGCTATGAAATTTTTCCATTTTAAGGACTGTATTTAGATTTCCAATGCAACTACCCTGCCAAATGTTTATCTAAACATCTTCATTAGAGTAAAATCCTTCAGATAGTCAGAACGTCCTGTCCATGACACCAAAATTACTTTCTTTTTTCTCTCTTGTCATGTACTAATCTATCTCCAAGGTAATTAATAGAATCATAGAATGGCTGTGGTTGGAAAAGACCTTAAAGATCATCTGGTTCCAACCCCCATGCTGTGGGCAGGGACACCTTTCACTAGACCATGTTTCCCAAAGCCCCATCCCACCTAATCTTAGAAACTTCCAGGGATGGGGCATCCACAGCTTCTTTGGGCAACCTGTTCCTGTGCCTCACCACCCTCACAAGAAAGAATTTCTTCTGAATATCTAATCAAAACCTACTCTCTTTCAGTTTAAAGCCATTGCCCTGTCACTACATGCCCTGGCAAAGAGTCTGTCTCGGTTCTCTGGCCCTCTTTACGTACTGGAAGGTTGCCATAAGCTCTCCCCAGAGCCTTCTCTTCTCCAGGCTGAACAATGCAACTCTCTCAGCCTTTCTTCTCAGGAGAGGTGTTCCAGCCCTCTTATCAATTTAGTGACCCTCCTCTGGTCTCACTTCAACAAGTTGATGTCTTCCCTCAGCTGGGGACCCCAGAGCTGGGTGCAGCAGTCCAGATGAGATCTCATGAGAGCAGAGTAGAGGGGCAGAATCCCCACCCCTGACCTGCTGACCACTCTGCTTTTTATGCAGCCCAGGACAAGCTGGTTTTCTGGGCTGCAAATGCAAGTTTCCAGCTCATGCCAAGCTTCTCATCCACCAAGCTTCTCATCCCCAAGTCCTTCTCCTCAGGGCTGCTCTCAATCCATTCTCCACCCAGCCTGTATCTGTGCTTGGGATTGCCCTGACTCAGGTGCATGGCCTTGCACTTGGCCTTGTTGAACTTCATGAGGTTCACTCAGGTCCACCTCTGAAGCCTGCCAAGGTCCCTTTGGATGGCATCCCTTCCCTCCAGTGTGTGACTGTACCACACAGCTTGGTGTCATCAGCAAAATTCCTAAGGGTGTACTCAATCCCCCTGTCCATATCACCAACAAAGATATTAAACAGTGCTGGTTCCAATACCAGTGCATGAGGAACATCACTCACCACTGGTCTCCCTGTGGATATAGAGCTCTTGACTTCAACTCTTTGAATGAGAGTCTTCCTTTTTTCCCTTTTTAAAAGTGGGAGATATATTCTTCCTTTTTCGAGTCAGTGGGAACGTCACTGTCACAACTTCTTAAATGTGATGGACAGCAGCTTAGCCATTTCATCCGCTAGCTCCTCCAAAACCTGTGCGTGCATTCACCAGGTCCCATGGACTTGTGAACCTTCAGGATCCTTTCATGGTCTTGAACCTAATCTCTCACAGTGAGCTGTTCATTCTCCCAGTCCCTGCCTTTCTCTTCTGAGACTGGTGTGGATGCAGTAGTTGATGGTGGAGACTGAGGAAAAATAACTGAATACCTTAGCCTTCTCCAGGTCCTGGGTAACAAGGTCTCCCATTTTTTCTTGAAGAGGGCCCACATTTTCCTTTGTCTTGCTTTCATCACCGACACACATATAGAAACTTTTCTTGTTGTTCACACTTCAGTGTCCTGCTTGGCGTTTTTATTTTTTTCTCTACACATTTATTGAAGGCTTTTAAATACAGCTGTATTCTAAAAAAACTTGGTCTTCATTGTCCGGTTCGGCTCAACTGAAGCTGTTCTTGGAAAAAATAATTTTCTTCCAAGATATTTGCTGTGTTCTATGATGCTTTAATTTATTTTTTATCTATTTTGTTTATTATCGCAATTTGCTTTCTCAAGCATCGCCTTGAGCGCCTTGGAGGGGTTGGAAGTTGGTGGCTATGTAAATAAACTTAGCATTTTTCCAGATGCTTGTTTCATTCTGCTCACAATTACACTAGGGAAATCCTGCTGTCTTCAGTATGATTGCCTCACACTGAAAGGAAAAGAAAAAGGAAAGCAGGAACTGTCCCTGTTTCTTTTTTAGCCATTTTTTGTTTATCTCACATCTTTACCATTTGTTTTTTAAGACAGCCCTTTAATTTGTAGCTAGGCTACTAAATTTTATTTTGGTAAAATAATTATTTATCTCCTCTCAAGACTCCATTCTACCTCTGCACAGATGTCCTGCTAATCCTTTCCATTATAGACATTTAACAATACTTAAATTCCTACATCAGGCACCCAAACTCTATATACTGTACCAACACAGGAAAAAGACTGCTCCAAATCTAAAGAACAGGTATCAAAGATATACAGAGAATTCTAGAGTGGCTAAAATAACCTAAAATCCTTACTGGGGGCCATTTTGTAAAATTCTTTACAAGTCTTCAGCAGTTATTCACTTCTTTCACACAGTATCTGTATTAAAGTTCTATTCTTTTGTTTATTCTGGGGTTTCTGTTTCAATTAAAATTATTTTAAAAGCAGCTCTTTAAAACCTTTTCTCCCCTAAGTAAGAGCCCTAAATATTGAGTTCCCAGATCAGCTGTTGGACCAGTGCCATCCATGCCATTCTCTTCATAGGAGAGAATGGCAGGTTCTCAGAATATGCAGGCAGACAAATGTACAACCCACTAAAAAGATTTTAAAACTTCATAACACAGCTTTTGACCTCTTTAGTGCAGAAACCTTGACTCTATACCTTTTCAGTAACCGGAAAGATATTATTTCTGTCTAAATAATAGTAGTGGCTATTTAATCCAAAAAATAAATGCTCTAAAGTGGAAAGTGCCTGTCACACAAGACTCCTGCCAAGAGGCAAATACTCAAAAAAGATGGGAAACAAAATTCATGATTTCTTGCATAGTGTATAAAATGATTCTGTATTAAATGAAAAGTAAGAGAAATAATTCCTACCATTGATATTATAGTTTATGAAAAGGTAGTTTTTTGTCAACAAAAGTTACATAACGATTATAAAAATAATTCTAGTATCAGTTTTAAAATAAGTTTTTCAAACTATTTTGATCCTGTCCTGAGGAGTCCACTATATCGACAAACAGATTTTGCTCTGGTTTTGCCCAAGTGTTATATGAGGTGGGAAAGGAGCAGTCCTTCCAACAGACTTTTGGTTTGACACAGATTTTGTGGATGCTGAATGTTTTCCACAATCCAGAAAGTGATTATACAAAGTTATGAAGAAAACACCCACAACAGTGGTTAAAATAATGACACCATATCTATCTCAACCAGTCCCTATGACCAAGGTTTTCGGAAGCTGGGAGTTTATACCAAGTGAGTATGTTTTTTTAAGTAATAGTCAGATGTCAGACATGGGGCCAGTCAGTTCTTTGGTGTGGTTTGGTAGGTCATTCTGACAAACACTGCATCTTGGAAAAAAATTATATTAAATCTAGATAAATGTAGTTTAAATCTGAGCTTGCAATATTTAAATCTTTTCGATCAAGTGTATATCTGGAGTACCTTACCCTCCTGAAAGCTCCCCTGTCCCAGTCTTCAACTTCGCTTTAACTCATAGTTTAAAAGAGAATCAAAAAAATTCTTAAATTAGAAATTAGATTAGATTTTCCTTCTTTTTAAAGACCACTGTGTTTTTCCTACTTAGCTTATAAATCAAGCTTCTGAAAAATTCAAACCAAAGTGTTTAAAACTCAGGCAACAGTATTTAACATAAGAACCAGAGCTGTCAGGGAACTAGTAACAGGGCGCATTAACATGTCACTAAGTAAAATGTTCTTTGTTAATTAAATGGATAAATAAATAAATGGAAAATACTATGAAGAAGATTTTCAGCAGAAAGCCTTTGCACACAGAGTAAAATACTACTTTGTGGTTATATATAAAAATATTTGCAAAACAAAAGACCTGAACTGTGCCCTGAGCAGAGTCCTGCCAAGTCACACTGTGTAGCTGAGGTGGGCGGTGGTTGCAGCAGTTGTCATACATGATTTAAACTACAGTTTTATCTTCCCCTGTATATCACTTATCTAAGATCACTGAAGCTCCTGTATTACCTGTGACAAATTTAGGTATTCAGAATTCAATTTTCAGGTAACGTGAAGGGAGGAGTCAGATAATCTCCTAGGCATGATGGGGAACAGCCACAGAGGGAGCAAACTGAAAGGAAAACAAGACTAGGAAGGTGGCTTTGTAGTACACCTTTTTCCCTGTGCTCACACAGAAAACCCTAACTACTACTGAAGAGGTAAGAAGAAGGAGGATAATAAGCAGCTTATACTTACAAAAATACTGGGTTTTTAGTTATACCCACCAGAACTTCAATTTCCTGTCCTCTTTAGCAGAAAAATGAGACAGGCACCAAAAAGAAAATACAGCAAAAGCAGGTTCACAGGAGAAACTATTAGGGGGAACTTAGGGCAAGAATGAGTGTTTACTTAGCATGTCTCTGTAGGTCAGTTTACATATATATTCTAAACAACAAAAAAATAGAAAAAAAAAAATTAAACAGGCCTTAGAAAGCAATTTGGCAGCTCCAGAATTATCTACCTATTTTCAAAGCTATTGCACCTTAAATAGCACATCATGCATAAGCTCACAGGAAGAAAGTGCATATGTTTCCCATTTGAGGTTAATTAAAGCTGTTCCATGACCATAGGAATTAATGTTTGATTTCCAGTGGCTTTGTGTCTTGTGGCTGGCTGAATGCTTTATTGAACCATAACAAGGCTCTCTAGTAAAGAACAGTTTTGACTAACAAGTTTATCTGGTGCCTGATAAATTTTAAACTCACAGTTCACACTTCCCTCATTCATTGGTCATTCAAATATCTCTCTACGTTTCTTTCTATTACATCTCATTACTAGTCTGAACATAACTATCACTATGAATGATTCTGCCTGGGTTTCAGCCATGTAAACATCAGGATTGCTAGTAACAGCTAATGGCCCCACAAAGCAAACTTATGATTGCAAGCCACACACTTTTAAGATCCAGCCATTTACTGAAAATTAATTAATCTGCCTGACTCATTATATCCAAGCAAGACCTGAAGTGTTGTGACTAGAAAATACTGAAAGTCTGTTATGCATTTTTTGCACATTGTCGGTAGAAAAGCAAAATGACACCAAATGATTTTGCATGGGGAAAAGACCTGGCATAATATCAGTTAGAAAATCTGCCAAAATATTGCTTTGTTTAAATTGGCCTAATGCTTTTCAGACGCTGATATCTTTGACTGATGTCCCTGCCAAGAAGATTATGAAGTGCTGAATTGTTTAAGAACACTGTATCTTGATTTGCTTTAATAGTTTCATCTTTTGAAATGTGGTAAAACTTTCTAATGTTAGAATAAACATAACTAGAAGAAGCATATAGTGACAAAAAAGAGAATTCACCATTGTTCCTTGAGTCAGTCATCATAAAGGTTTGGACAGCTTGGGACAGGCTCTAATGAGAAAGATTAAGTAGTTAGGTTTATTCTTTTCCTCTCTTTGATAAGCATTTTGTTGAAAGAAAACCCCATACTTTCTTCTTGTAAACACTGTAACACATTTTCCCTAGCTTAATGCAAAAAAACCTGCTCCAAAAAACTTGAAGATTTTTCAAGTCAGAAAGGCTTCTGTGAATATAAATGTGCATTTTTAAAATCCTTTACCTCTGGAATTTATTTGCCAACCTTCAGCACTATTTCTAGAGTTCAAACACACAGTAGATTTTTTCTTTTAGTTCATTTAACTAATCATTAATCTCTATTATCAAATTCCCTGTAATTCATACTGCAATTATATTAGTGCTAATGCTTTTACCTCAATTAAAACCTCACACTTCATGTATGTTTATCAAAACTGAAAATTCTATCCAATTTAAAACTGGAAAACTTAATTTTTAAATAAGTTTCATGCATTAGACAGTTAAGGAATAATACGGTTACTCATGACTTGTGTAACTATTGAAAGACAATGAATGGGAATTTTTGATTTAAATACCATGTATAATCTGCTTCTAGTAATTTTTGCAAAGGGATTTGTCCAGAAAATTAGAATCAAATATGGTCATATGACTATACTTTGACCTATACTGTGCATTTTTGTTTTCCCAGTTGAAATTGGGATTTGATTTTTCTGTGCTCATTTACATGCAAAGATTCCATTAAATTATGTCATTATTATTACATAATAAATAATATAAATTATCTAGTACATAATAAATTATATATTGCAGTTTTATTGCAAGTATCTAACATTTTTATTATTTATCCAGAAAGAAACTTTAAGAAACATTTTTGATAAATCTTCCTGAGATCTTTTACCTTTTGCAATCAAAAGAAGTACTATCTGTGACAACCAATGGGATTTAAAAAGTATCTGTATGCAAAAAAGAGATGTGGCTAGCCTGCCAGCCACATAAAATTGACATATTTGTTCAGGTCTTCTGATGGTAAAAAATTAATCACCACCTCCCTGAAGTCAACAATGAAATCTATGTATTTTAAAATAGTAAATATTGGCTGATTCTAGTACCCACTGATGAGAAGCCTGCAAGGAAAAGGAGTGCTGAATACAACCAGCTGACTGGAAACACATTTTCTCAGATATAACTCCACTCCAAAAATTAATTATAGTTCTGTTTACTATATTGCAGATAATGTAATCTATTATGTTAAACATATTAATGTATAATAATTATTTAAGACCATTTCTGATTTTAGAGTCCACTTCCTTGGACAAAAGTTCCAGCTAGATGAAATCGCTTTTACTGTATTTTGATGTTATGGCATAAATTTATTAAGGAGCATCTCTGCTAAAAGGGTGAAAAGACACTTGACTCTCAGGCTGAAAAATTGCATCTCTGGTGTGCAGTGCTCAATAAGAGTCGTCATAGGGTTGCCATGTACAAGGAGGAGTTGCAGAGTGAGCACATTCCAACATAAAATAGTGCAGATAACCCCAGTCTAGGCAGCAGCTCACAACTCCAAGAAACATCAGGATCATGGAAGCTCCTCTAGAAAAGAAAGCCTGCCACAAAAAAAAAAAACTGACACACTGTAAAGCAGCTTTGGTAAGTGCTAAGCCTCTCTGAGAAGGCAGGAAACAAAAGCATGCAAAGTTTTAGAATGGTGGGCAGGGAATAGGTGGCCAAAATGAGTTAATAAAAGCTGTTGTGCATGAGTGGCCTCTTTTCATCTGAGATCTTTTCAAATATTTGACAGGCTTTTCAAAGGCATGTATATCACTAGAATGCACTGGTAGTGAACAGGCTATACCATTCATTTTAGAGTGTCTGTTTTCCAAACTTCTGGAGCTTAATTCAGCCAGATTTTTCGGAAATCTCCCTAATTGTATGGCAAGGCTTTTATAGTGAAAATGAGATCTTTAAAAATAGTCATTGCTTCCAAAATATACACCTCCAACAGTGTTCTTGGCCCAGAAGAAAGAAATGAGATATCTACTAGTAAACATGCCTATGTTTTATTTAATCTAACAAAATACAGAGAAGGTGATATTTTCCAAGGTATCTTGAGAATTCTAAGTTTTCACTACAATTACCACTAGGCCCTATCTAAAGAGTGAGAAAGGGATTATTATTTTGGCTTGTCAGATTTTAAACTGGTGTGATTAGAATGTGACTTGAATAGAAAAGTGAGGTTTTTTTTCTTATTTCTGACATCATAAGCCTCTAATTCAGCAAATTCCATAAGCATGAACTTTCTTTGAGGTACATCACCAGTCCCACTACTCATAGGCTTAAAATTAAAGACATGTTTAAATTCTATTTTGGCTGAGACCCTAAATTAAAGCTGATTCCAGTTAAGTGATTGAAGTCACACTGAGCTACTAAGAACAGAGACAGACTCTTGTTTAAGCTTCCTGAGCCCTGCTGAACTGAGACTCTGATGTGTCTTGGTATTAAATTCAGAGCTGGCATAGAAAATCTAACTTAGTTTTGCTCCTAGCATCCAGTTCAAAGGCATCATTCTTCTGTCTCTTTTTAAATACCTCAAAAACATGCAGACTTCTCTTAATCAAATTAAAATATGGCAGTGTCTTGTAAAGGGTGTTTTCTGAGAATTGCTCCTGTCATCAAATACTAACATTACAACACTAGTATTGCACTCAGTGTTATACAGAGAAATGTAGGTCCTGAAGGGCCAAATTCTATTTGTAATCACATTTAACACAGGGCCTGAAGGAAAGGTAGTGTTCTGAGATGCCACAAAACAGCTAGATAAAAGAACATTCGGTTTTTATTTTGTCATATTTGATATTTCGTATTTTATTTTGTTATATTTGATATTTAGTACAGCCGGAAATTTGGTTCCTGCTGCTGAATTCTGACTGTTCAGGCTCTTCTAACATTAATATTCAAATTAATTTAAAATTAAAGTTTATATCTCAAGAAGTATAACATAGGAAGCTACAATTGTGTTTAAACAGCTAGTTTTAATGCATGTGAACAACTATGGCAGCCTAACTGCATCACTATACACACAAATCCCCAGTTTCCAGATGAAAACATAGTAAACAGCACATGCAAATGAACAAAGTGTAATTTAGAGACCATCCACCCAAATTTCTCAAAACATGGCCTCAGAAGACAAATGAAGAAAAAGACAGAAGACAAGTGCAGGAAAAGGCTTTCAATCTGTCTTCTTCAAGTTAAGGGTTCTGTTTCCCCAGATGAAGAAAAAACAGCCAAAAATCCACAATCCCCAGTGGCTCAGTTTATCTGTTTGTCAGGGAATTCCATGTTTGCTTTACAACAGTTGATTATATTCACAATATTCAACTTGTAACTCTGGGAAAAAAAAGCAGTAATGAAAAAGCACTTGATCTGAAGGTTAAATCCTTCAGGAGAGAAAGGATAAATCCAAAAGGAGAGAAAGAAGGTGAACACATAAAGACACATATAGCAATTGAATACCCTTGGTTACATACTGTGACTGGACTAAATATCCTTTTGTGCCACCTTATCAAACTGAGTTGTAAGAAGGCACATGGAAGTCTGCCTCACAGTCAGCTATAAGGTGCAGTGGAGCCGCAGTATCATTTAGTCAGAGCAGATATAATAAAACTATCCAAGATGAGAGAAACCTGGGATGCTGTACACACCAGCCCCAACATGGACGTTCACCTCTGCCTACATGTGTGGTCTATGCCGAGAGAAAAGGAACAACATCACTATTGTATTTTATAATCGCTTTAGTATATGGAACAAAAATCTTCCTGAACAACCTCTGACAGCAAAAAATAACCACGTTAAGGAACGGCAGTTGCAAGGACAGGGTAGATAGAACAAAAAAAAGGGTTGAAAATTACACTGATGAAGATTAAAGTGCTGCCATGGATGTGGAGACTTTTCTGAGTAATGCCAGGAAGTCTGGGTATGTTCCCATCCAGAGTTGCTCATAGCTGCAAATCTTTTAATCACAACTCCCTAAGGAATAAAACTTGTAAGATAACTGGTAGAATAATAGTGAGAAAAAGAACAATAAATTCACAAGTACTGGGAATGGAATTGCCCTTAACATTTGCCATCCTTTTATTGTGTCAAGTTTACACTTTGTTCCCTAATCTTACTAAGAATTTCATGAGCAAGTGTGAGACTTGAGTGAAGAATGTTTGTATTTGATCTGTTGACTGCTGTGTAAGACTAAGATAAACAACAGATTATTCAATATGTCCCAGTCCTCCTTTAATTTTTGCAAGACTGCCCTCTGTGATGCTTATATAATTTGCACTACAAACCAACCAATTCAAGAAAGGTTACTAAAATTAAAAAAAAAAAAAAAAAAAAAGAAAAAACAAAAAGTAGAGATGAGTTGACTCTTAATTCCAACAACAGAATGTCAAGGCTTGCCATAAAGGCACAGGTTACCACTGAAGTTGAAACCCTCCAGACATCCAGGAAATCCTTACAGCTGAAATCAATGAAGTGTGTTCTCCCAAATCCTGTGGGATGAATGGCTTGCCTGAAATGTCCCAGCTGCAGTGGGGCTGAAGGGGTCAATCTGATCATGTGAACTTTACCATGATGACAAAGCCAATGGTTCTGTTCTCAACCATTGGAGATTTGGAAGAAAAATGAGAGCAGAGGGGGGTAGGAGGGGACAGGTGCTTTACTATTCTCTTTTTCCTTCCTTGCTCTTTTTTTTTCTCTGCTTTTCTCCTACACATCGCACCTTTTGTAACTGTGGTGTAAAACCAACAAGAGAAGCTGAAAAACAGGTACCCAAATCAATGCTGGCTCTACATTCTTAGCTGGCCTATTAGAACATAGGCTGCACTTGACATCCTTTGCTCATGAATGTCTGAGTCAGCACCTCAGGCAGATGTTCCATTTTCTGACTTGTTTCTCTTTCCTGACCTCTTCTTTGAACACTTCCTCCTGTGGTCCACCAGAAAACATGATGAGAGTGAGTAGCACCAGAAAATCTAGGAAGTCCAAACCAGCTCAATTATCTTCTCTTTTTATCGCAGAAGAACTATTGCTGTTTTCCATATAATCTAAAAGACAGTTGGAGAAGGGAATTTCCCTATAAAAACTCACAAGAGATAAAAGGGAGAGGGATAATATTTAACTGCAAGTTTTACTCAATATTACAAGCAATTTAACCATTTCCCCTTGGATCTGTAATCACAAGGTAGATTTGTAATGGCAGTTGTTACAATGTGAGTTTGCCAGCAATAACTTGAAACAAAACCCAGACCATGCTTCACTGTTTATGTTGTAACTGTGGACATGGGTTATGTTAACATCTTATCTTTTGTTGGGCCCCAGACACCCTACCTTCAACACAACACTTAGGTGACTATTGCTAAATAAGAGTAGAACTAGTCTTTGCTTTCTATAGTTTAATATTATCATGTAAGAGCACATCCTGAACTGCTTATAGCTTTGCTAAATGTTAACCATTTGCACATTTGAAGCATTTCCTGCTGTGTATACCTCAGAGACTTTTGTTGGGAAAAACGTCAGCTAAGGCACTTCAGCCACTTCCAAGAAATAGATTTCTAGGAATTTTGATTAAAAAGTGTTGAGACAAGGAGTGAGGCAAGATGTGATACTGAGATGACTGGACAAGAGCCCAAAGGGCATGGATCCCATGCAAAGAAGGGTAAGCAATTACATTATTTATCATAATGCACACTCATAAGGAGACTGAATTAAGGTGGCAAAGGGAACTTGCAATTCTTAGACTTCATAATTTATGAATGCTTGACTTGGAATGTTAATATTGTTATTTTAATGTGCTGGTTTGATATATATTATTTTCTAAGACATTGCTGTTACAGAAAGAAACAAAACACTTCTCTTCATTTTGAAGAGCCATTTAGGAGGTTATGAATCTTTATATAGAGTTCACCTCCTATCTGAAAATGCCATGTCCACACACTAGTTCACTGTATTGAGAATGCATGCATGGTTAACAAGCCACGGAGGAGTGCAGTGTCACTTGCAAGCAACCACAGAAATACAATATTTCTGATCTACTCTCTCCAGAATAGGGGATTGCTGTTGGATACATTTTTTATATAAAATTTAATTATGGAGAAAAAAATATAATACTTTAGTTTTTCTGCATATCTAACATAAATCTTATAAAACAATTTGTAAATTATGTCCCTATTTAAGTAAACTTTTGATGGATCCAAGAAATTTGGCATGTCTTTTGTTTATAAAATAGAACCTTGAAAAGCTTCCCATGTTTTTGGAATTACATGGTTAAACAAAAAGGCAGTTCCTTTTTCCAGAATGTTGCCTCTCTCATTTATTTCATAATATACTTACACTATAGAGATCAAAAAGGACACAATATTTTTTGTATCTAAAACCAAATGAGAACACAGTCCCCATAGGACTGAGTTTCTCCAATTTCCACTCATTGCAGGGGACTTAGCATTAAAGAATCAAACAAAAAAAGAGCATCATGGTATTTCCAGGAACAAAAAATGAAAGCAATATCTTTATTCCCATTATCCTAAATGGTTCATTTTCACTAGAGACAGAGTGTTTTGTTTCTATACCAATATGCTTTGTTATTAAAGACAGAGATTAAGTTATTATATAATAAATAAAATTAAATCTCTGAGGAAATAGTATTCAAAATGTGGATTATACGTGTAAAGGAGAGGGGGAAATCTAGGGCAGTATTTTGCGACAGGAACATGAATGCAAGTGCATTTTCTATTCAGCCTCATATGAGATCCACTGACTTCTATGGGTGATCACTTTCACAGCTCTGAGATATTTTTTTAAAAATCATTTCCCCTCAGTAGATATGTTTAATACTCTCAGTCACAGGAGTGCATTATTAAGTAGTTGACCATTAACAGGATAGCCTAACTGTTAGCGTTTTGGCAAAAAACAGAAGTAAAAACAGGAAGTCCACCACTTATAAATACTTGAATAGTTGATTTTCACTGTACTAAATACTTTGAGGAGGCTAAAGAACAATTAATTTAGTTTTGTATATTCATCTTGGGACAGGCATCTAAAAGAAATAATTTTTGCAAAAAATACAGACCAGATGTAGCTACATTAAGCTTCTGTGTCTGTCGAGAAAGAAGGTTTGATGTACTTTTTTTCCATTTTCCATAGTTTTGTGCATGTCTTTGTCAGAACACAGAAGCTGCTGTCCTGTTGAGCCAACAGCAGCAGCTGCAAGTGTTCCTCAATGCATGCTTTGGTGAGCTGAACAGGAGTCTGGTGTACATCGTACAGATCAGATCTTATTTGTCTTGACTGTGTAAGTATTTATGACTCCTTGTGCTGCTCTTTCCTCTTCCCTCTTCTATCTCCAGGACAACAGAAATCAGAGAAATGCACCCTTGCTGATCCTCAAAGAAATGAGTCCACCAGCCACGTCACATAAATGGGTTTGCTGGAAAGAAAGAGCGTAAGGCTCTCAAGAATGCCAAATTCAGGAACTCCTCCAAATTTCCCATGCATGAGTTAAAGCAGTAATGGCCAAATGAGCACAGGGTGATGAACAACCAGTGAGCCAAATGCAATAAACAGCTGCCAGTAGCATAAGAAATTGTGAAATGAATAAAAAGAAAACCAAAGAGAAGTAAAGGTTCTGTGGTTTCCAGTGATCATAGCTCAGAGTGCCACTGCAAGGAGGAAGTGCTTGTTGTTTTCTTATCTTCTTAAGGTACTTGAGGCCTCACAATTATGCCATTGCCTTCCACAAAATCTACCTGAACTGGCAAAGTTTGCCACTAAAATGGCTAAAGTAGAAATAGCATAAACTTCATTATTTTTCCCAAAGCACTTTGGTTTTCAGACCACTAGGATCCTTGCTAGGCAGCTAGGAGCACTGAACCGCTGTCTGCTCATGGAAGTTACATTACTGCCACAATTAATACAACACATTATTTCACAGTATATATGTATAGAAAATGTAAGTGACATGCCTTTAACGCCCTTGCTACACTGAGTATTTTTTGTTATTCCATGGTATTGCAGAGTGGTATTGTACATGGACCTCTTAAAGCCTTCAGTGTGAAATCTGTCTCAAAGGCAGATGGTAGTATTTTCCTGTGACCATTAAAAGATGAAAGATAAATTATGTAGTTCACTCTCAGATCTCCAGTGTTATCTGAGCTGCTCAGTTTATCCCAGCTTCAGCAGGAAAAGGGTACAGCCCTTCTATGGATCCCATATACTATCAGCCAGCATCATTTGGATGTCTAAGATATCACAGGGAAACTCATATGTTACACAGGTAACTAAATCATTCTTTAAATGACTCTTAAAAATATAACACTGAAATGTTTGTCATTAATTAGATTCTTTTCTTCTTTCATTCACTCTCCCATTACTCACGTCTCTTCTTCAAATGGATTTTCCCTCATATCTAAGTCCTCACCTCCAGCAACTGGGCAGCAGTTCAAGTTAATGTGAGCTGCTGTTGCAGACCATACAATTGATGTGTGTGTCTCTGGGTACCAGTGAAATGCTGAACTAGGCTGTGAATGCCTGTGGGAGAGTTACTTGTTCATGCTGCCTCACAGAGGGCAGTGCAGTCAGACATGAGCCCATTCTGTCTGGGAGTATGCCATGAGAGCAGGGTAAAATATAGGTCTTATTGGATACAGCTCACAGATACTGACCCAAAGCCAGCCAGACCTCTGTTGTCTTGATTATGAGCCCTTTTTGCTTTTGATAATACTCTGGAAAGGGCCAACAACTCAAATTTCTTGCCTAACACCACTAGATTTTTTTTTTCCAAAAGACAATTTTTATTTTTGTGGGTTTTTTTTTTTCCTTTTAAAAGTAAAAATCTCTTCATTCTTTAATTACATTATGATCTGTATATTTTAAGGAATGACTGACTGACTTTCAAAAATACAATGCATCAATTTGGCTAGCTACCTACCCTTATTTTATACTGTTCCATCAGTAAGTTATCCAGCACACTGACATAAAGTAGTAGTCTCAAATATCCAGCAAAATAAATGGGAGCAGTGTCTTCAGTTGATGAGGGAAAGGAAGCTATTTCAAAAGATGTAATTGATGCAACATCTTAGTGCTTCCTGAATTAGCATGTTTTTAGATTTGATTACTGAGGACTGTATTTAAGAGGTGGTTTCAAGGCACTTGGCTACAAAGCTGTTCCAGATGTTGTTCAGTTACACAGTGTGTTTATTAAGCCTTTTTGTATTATTTTCCATTTCAGTGTGTGCTAAACTGCTGGTTTGTTTTATCCTCTTATTCTGATGTCAAAAGGGTTCAATGGCAAGAGAGACAATGGAAATAAAAACAGATTATAAAGACAGCCACACATCCAAAAGAGCCTTTAATTTTATTACAGAAATTTCATCCATTCAGTCCACAAGTCATAAAATCTATTGTACCAGATCTTTATAAGATGTGCTAGGTATAATGCACTTCCAAATAGCAAATAGTCAATCCTCTGTGTTTGCAAAGGGTGTTCACTCAAAAATGTCCATCCTTACAGTCCAGGACATATGTAGATCTCTTGATGAACTACTTGGATTTCACAGACAGAGAGCATGCATGCTGTGAATCCTGCAGCCTCCTGTGACTAAATCAAGTCTACTAATACTAATGTGCAAATTTTAGGCAACACTCACACCACATTACATCATTTTAATATCTTGCATCTTTTTTTTTCTGTGATGGATTAGGATTCAAACAATAAAATCCACTTACAGAATTTTCATATGTGGGAGACTTGACTTTCTGGATTTCATCCTTTCTGAAGAGATGGGGAAAAGTTTATTCTGGTTTTAATTTCAGAATAATTCAGTTTGAACTCTTTGGACCCAAAGTTTTGGCTCAAACCAATACTTAATTTTCATATATTTTGCTCAGCTTTAATCACAATTTACCAATGTAAACCAATCACATGGATATTTAGGCACTTTATTCCCTCTGAAATTCTGTTACCCTGCACTTCTAAATAACCGTTTTTCTAATTACCCCCAAAGACAGAAAATTAGGTCAATATTTCATGCAAAGTTTATTGATGGAACACTGTTCTTGAACTTGTTCTTTGTTCTAGAAAAATTGAACATTTCCAAAATCTAAAAATAGCATAGTCAATTGAATACACACTGATTGTTACATAGTTTTACCTATTCTGTCCAAGAAGTTTTGTAGTGTAGTTGCTGTTGACACATGAGGAAATAGGCCTCATATTCTTTTTTTTTCCCCATTCATCCAGAGGAAATTTTTCATTTTAGACTTTGTCATGAATAATGGAAGCTGGTTCGAGAGAGAAGACAGCAAAGAGGAATTACTTACCACAAATATGGTCTTGCCTAAAGGGGTTAATGAGCCATAAACCAGAGAAATAAATGCAAATGTAGAGAAAAATACAAAAATGTGATTGCACAATAGCCACAAGTAAATGTACCATGTAAAGGAGCCTAGAGCAAAATAACATAGAATTGGAATGAACTACAGGAGTAAGATGTAATTTCAGAGCAAAAGCAATTCTTTTTTGGAGGTCACTTTGAGGTTTCTCTATGTGATTTCATTCTCCTACTTATTCTGCACTACTCTGGGACATGAACCTGTTAAGTGCTATGTCAATTTGGCACTGGGAATTACCAATGTCTAATACTTGGTTTCAAAATATTCTCCACCTGACAGTCACATCTGTAGTAGGTGAACTTGTTTAGCATTTTCAGTTTTGGTCTATTGAACAATCAAACTATGTTCTTGCATATTTGTATCATTTTGTGGAATCTGGATTTGTGATGATTATGCAATTCTCGTGCTAGACCTCCCAGCAGTTCTTGGTTGCCTTCAACAAAGAATCCTTGCAGCATTGCCAATACAAAGCCTCCACTGAAGTGTACCGAAATATTTTTCAAAGCCCACACAAATTCTCTATTAAGAGTAGAACTCATTTCATCCCTGCTGCCTTTGATGCTTCCCACCTATGCTTTAGTAACATTGGAATCTTAGAAAAATAGATCTGAATGAGAAATGAAGGACTCATCCAGTATATACCATAGATCTCCTCTCTTTCTTCCATGTACAACTCAGGAGACTACAGCAAAATCACCCCCTTGGCTGCACACATGAGAAGAATCTGTTCTGTAAAGATCACAAGCCCTGCAGTGGGTAGTCTTTAGAAAAAACATAGGCACACAACCTGCCCATATTTAGGATTTGATAAAGTCTCAGCAAACAGTTAGATAGTCACATTTGACTCTAGCAAGAAGCTACTGGCAAAGGGCACAAATGCCACAGTGAAACAGTGAGTTGGCCCATGAGGATGAAGCCCCTATAGAAGCAAGATTGTTTCTCTGCCCAGAAACTGTGTGAACTTATATAACTGAAGGGAAAGGTAGCCTTAACATCAGCAAATGTGTGTTTATTCAAAATATCTCATAGAGAAAATTACTTACAGAAATCTGGAAAAGGCACTTCATTACATTTTCCTATTTCACCATTTCCCTCCTTTGGGTTTCTCACGAAGAAGTGATTCGGCTTGTTATTCAGCAGCCAAAGGTTTGGACTGCCATTTAAACTGCTTACTGCTCTTAGTCATAAAAATAGTCTTTAAAAACCCTCTTCAAACACATACTTCTTCCTCTCAAAACAGAATCCCTGTAAAGTCTTGTAACAGTCTAATTATTATTTCCCAGGTCTTCACAGTCAAACTCTTTAATTATATTAGGCATTCATGAAAATAAAGTATTTTAAAGCCCGCTTTTAAATGTTCTAAACCATGATGTTGCTAAACTTTTCCTTCATCACTCTCCCATCAGTCTTGTACTGTTACTCAGTTTCTTCTGTACTTGGCCTGCATTTGGACTAAAATCAAATGCTCAGTTAACTCCACGTCTGTGGCATCTAACACAGACCATAACAACAGAGCCACAAAAACCTTATTCCTAACTAAAAATTGTAAAAGATAGATGTTATATTCTGTAATTGTTTTTCTTTTTTAAAAATACTGCATTTTGAATTTCGTCTTTTGCCTTCTCCTAAATAATTATTCTGTAAACACTGAATTAAAACATCAAAGTCAACAAGAGCATATCTGCCTTTGTGACCTAAATTTTCTTTACCATTCGTAACCCTTCTACCAGCTCTTGCATTTCAAAAACTGTGAGGAAGGCAGGCATCAAGGACAATATTCTCTCTCTAATTCTCTTAATAGATCAGGATGTTTGAAAAGGGAATCCCATAATTTGCTAAAGGAATATTGAACTGCATTTATTGCCAGTATAAATTTGAAAATAATCTCTATTGTTAACTAATATAATGAGATAAATGGAACTTTATTACATAATTCAAGCTAGGCTGAACAACTTGGCTATAAATAGTGAGCATTACAGTTTCACTGGCATACTTAAACTCCATGACTTCACTATAAATGATTAGAAGGTCATACTAAGTTAAAACTCAACACTAGTGTCTCCTTTATTTTTATACTTTTGCAAAGTTTAACCTTGTTTTGGAACCTATCAAAACTGTTCTGTTTACACCTCATTCAAAAAGAAACTTGCCCACCATTATCTTTTTATTATACTGGATGCCATTAATGAGAAGATGTGTATTTGCTGCAAGCAAAAAGTGGGTTTTACTTTGAAGAAGGCACTGCAGATCTATTGAAGATTGGAAGCATTGTGTGTAAAAACCCTTCCTCTGTTCACAGAGACACAAACTTGCTGATACCCCACCAAACCCTGGTCTGGGAGACCAGCACATAAGTTTTTTTAAGATACACACTCATCTGCCAAGTGAAGTGCCAGTCTAGGGGGCTCTCAAGCTCTCACCTCTGTAAAGAAACCAAAATTATGAGTCCCTTGTTATGAAGTATTTAGATTACTAGTATTTTTAAGAAGACGAAAGGCAACAGCTTATCAACAAAATATGAGGCTTAACTCACAGTCCTCTGTTTTCTACACTTTTTATGGGACTTTTTGCACTTCAAAATGTGGACTCTCAGTTACAGAGACACTTTTATGGCAAGAATACATAAAAACATTTATATTCTTCCTTCTAAAGTGAAACAGGAACAAAATCCTCTGTAAATATGAAGAAGAGAAAAAAAACAAAGCACAAGGAACAATACAAGGTATGGAAAAAAATGGTCATTGGAACTTCCAAGTGCTTTTTTCATACTTTATTACAGATTTTCAGCTTATCCTTTTCCCTGATTCAATCCTGAACTTTTTTAAAATACATTTGAAATACATTCGCCAAATACAAGCATAAATATAGACCATAACAGTGACTAGACTTAGGATGCAGACAAAATTTCATTTGGCTGTTTCTCAAGTTAGTAAGACAAAGATATTTTGAAATACTTTAGTACATACAGCCATTCTGACCATATACAGCAGCAAATAATTAGAATTACACATGGATTTGCCTTCAGTTATTCAAATTTTGTGGGTGTATTTGCAACTAGTGCTGAAATGCCCTTTCAAACACACTCAGTAGCCTGTGAAGAAAATAGGAGAAAAACTAGAGACAAATATAAAATTTTTCCCTTTCTGGATTTTAAAATAAGAGGTTCTGGAGTTTTGTTCTGTGTCATCAACATTTACAAGATGCTTTGGATTAAATGTACCTCAGTAAAGATTAGTGAAAACCATCTGTTAGAAATACTACTGTAATCAGTCTTTAACAACAGCAAGGTTTACAAATACTAGAATGAGGAGGCTGTGAGGTAAAGCAAAGAAATGCAACTCTTACCCAGACAGACTGCTGGCCCCAGATTACCCTAAAAACAATTTCATTGAACTAGATTGTTCCAGAGGGTTTACATCCTTAGATTCTCTAACTCTTCTACTTTCCATCTACAATAAATCATAGGGTGGTGTCTTACTAGCTAAAGAGAGAGAAATGCTGTTAATAGTTTCCAAACAGATGGAAAATTTACTGGCACTTGTGGATCACAAATCCAAACACAGAAAGTAAAATTATTATTACAGTTTTGATCAGTACTATCACTGACAAACATTGATGCTCCATACAGACTCATTTGATTGCAGCAACAGAAACACCTTCTTTAGTAAAAACAGACCACATGCAACCTTCACTTTGATTTGTATTTGGGTAATTAATTTGCTTTTTCTTATTTCAAAAGCTTTCAATAGATTTTCAGTTTTCAAAAACTCCGCTTCCAGAAATTCAGAATTCAGGTAGCTTGTGCAAAGGACTATCAAACTGTTTTCTACCAACATAAACTCAAGCATAGAAATACCACCAGCAACAAAGCTCTTAGTGTGTCATCAGGATCCTTGGTGGCTCTTGGCTGTGTACTATTTGGGCAAGTTTTATCCACAAATTATTTGTTTTGTCTCAACAACACTGGTATAAGAGCAACATTAATCACATCAGCAAATAAATAGGAGTCCCATTTTTTAATCAACTACATCTTTTTTTTAATAAATTATTATATAACTCTAAGAATGTGTGTTTTCACAAATATTTTTTCTTCTTTAATGACACATATGACATGTGCCTTTCCATTTTATAATATTGATTTCACTCTTCCATAACTGAGTACAGTTCTGGCCATACCACTATGCCAGAAAGGCAACAACAGCAACAAAAACATATAAAAATCACTCTGTGAAAGAATATTTCCCTTGGAAATAGGTACAACTTCGGGATTTTTCCAGTTTTCTGTAAAAAGTTCACCTACTAGCAAACTTAGATGAAATTGATAAAAAAAAAGAGCCTTCTATACATGAAGACAGAATACATGTCATGGCAAAAATTCTACACAATGTAGTCCATTATGAGAATATCACATTTACAAGAATTTGTCACTGAAATGACATTTTGCTGAAGGTTTTCCAATATTTTAAATGTGAGCCCAGGTGTTTTGCTAATTTTAAACTTATTCCTGGAATTTTTATCCCCTCGTGTATTTTTTATTCAAAGGCAATTGATTCCAGTTCTTCTTTTTCTGAAATAGATGTGTTTTCTTTCCTTTTCTTTTATCTAAAGTTCATTCATGTAACTTTTGTATGAAATCCTATTTCCAGGGTAATGTTAGTAATTCCAAGGGGTATCCCTAAGGTTTTTAAGTAGATGATCTCAGGGCACAAGGCTGAGCCAAAGCACCCAATTATCCATGTTGCATAGCTCCATGTTAGAATTGAGCCCAGCTCATTAACATGATTTTGACTCATGCCAGTGCTCTCTCAATCAAGGCTCAAGTGTGGTTTGTGGAATACTGTGAGCCAAAGACCAATTCCAGTGGGCAGCAGGGATGAGGGCATCTTGGTATCTGGAGGAAGAGTGTACCATAATCTGATGACAGCTATGTCATCAGCCATGTCCTACCTCTTGTGCTTCTGGGGTTTTCCCCAATTTATTTACCAGAATAAAGGCAGCCAGTGAATCACCTGAGTTTCCCAACTTAAGTAAGCATAGTCATATTTACTGCAGAGGGCACTGGGGTCTTACTCATCTTCTGGAAAGTTTACACAAGCTGAAAAGAAACCTGTAGTCTCTGAACAGAAATATCTCCCTGGACAAACCCTAAATTCCAGCATCAAGAAGACAGCTTAGAATACCTCAGCCAATTCTAAACAAGCTGAAGCCACACCCCACTTATGTACTTAAGTGCACCATCTCCTGTGAAATGTGATTTTCATCCCCATGGGTAGGTATTGCTTTGGATCATACTCTGAAAAGTGCTGGATCCCAGCAGCAATGCACCACCAGGGGTACAGGAGCCCAAACCACTGTGATTCCCCAGTTCAGACCCAGTCAGGGTTGGCTTAGCCCATATGATGGAGCTCTCACTTAGGAAGGGCTCTAGAGTTTCTCATGATGCCTACACTCAAGAAAATGTTCATGCTCGTAACAGAATGCCTGAAAAGGGTCAATGCAGGAGCAAGTTAAAAGATGTTTTAAAGATGTTGCTCACACAGTCTAAAAAGCCATGTGTGTGCTTTCCCTCCTTAATCTTGTTCCAGACCCTTGGAACCAGGAAAAATAAATAAATTAATCTTCTAGAACTAAAATCATGAGCCTCTACACCAAGGTCCACACATTACACAGTAACTTCTAAAAGGCAGAACAATGTCTCTAGGCTGTTGGGGAAATGTGAGTGGTCATCTGGGACAAAACTAAAGGGTTTTTTTTTCTTACAAAAGAGCAGAGAGTAGGATGGGAATGCAACTCCCACAGAAAGTCAATGGGAGTTGAGCCTTGAAGTAATTCTGAAGCCTTTGTAATTCTCAGTTCAGTTCAGCAACCCAAAACCACTTAATAAATCCCTAGGCCAAAGAGAGAAAGGGGAAAAGGGAAAATCTATCCCACATAAAACTGTAATATCTACTAATTTCTGTATAGGAACATTTACTAGTAGTCATTTCTTCTGTGAAACTAAAAAATCCTTTTATTAAAAACAAAAAAGAAATCACACCTTTTTTGGCATTTACAGTTTAAAAAACTGGTAGTTCATTCTCCACATTCTACTTACAAACAGCATTACCACTTCTGAAAACAAAGCAGGGAACCAGATTCTCACCAAATGCATTAGGATTAAAAGTATTCATGCTAGAACAAAGGCAACATGGGAGAGAAAAACTAATTCATCTGAAGATCATATTTAACATTCATTTCTCACTAGGAAGGTAGAAATAAAAGCTAAACCACTTTAGTGAGCTTGCTTGATTCATTTTATCTCATTTTCAAATGCAAGTCCTGAGAAGTTACAACCAGTCCTTACACTATCTTTTGCAGCTGACACATGGAGTCTACTCAAGAAAAAGAATTTTCAATCTCAAATGACTGATAAAACAGCCTCTGCTCCAGAAAGCTTCATCTAGACTTACAAGTGTACTCCTTTTATTGCTGGCATCATAAAAAAACAAGACAGTCACTTTAAAACTAATTTTCCCCTAAGCAGCTGGCCCAGGCAACTAAAAAGACATTCAATAGCAGGGTAAGTTTTGGTATTTCTTCTGCTCGTTGGACCACTCACAGGACAGAGTCATGAGATGACAGGATTTCTGGGGGCAGTCTTGATAAGGTAGAAAAAATACGTCTTCCTTTGCTCCTCTGAACTTACCAAGATGACTGCTGCTGACTTTTGGCTTTTCTGTCCTAAAGAGAGGTGTGTACAATATTACACTCAGGTTCTAATCTGATACAAACCTCTTTCTCTGGCCTTTTACTCATCCATGATCAAACTACTTGTCCTCCTCCCTTATCCTTCTTTTTCCAGAGGCTTTCCTGTCTGACTCTAACAGCTGTTTGTCCTTTACAGGCTCTGTCTTCCCACAGCTCACAGCTGCACTAACAGACTTTTCCAGCTATCTGCCCAGTGTCTGAGTCTTTCTTTTGGCTCTCCAGCAAATCCAGATGCTCCACCTGCATCTCCGGGTTATCCCAAACACTCAGAGTGGGATCTTGCTTTAATTTTACTGGCACCAATTTTTAATAGCACTGCTCACTCTTTGATTTTTATTTTTTTTCTTCATTGGAACAAAGGGAAAGCTAAGACTAATATAAGAGGAAACAAGGATGTTTTACTACCAAGCACATGATGAATATAAGTCATAGAATCCCAGAAACTGAAGCTGGAAAATTCTGGCTATTTGGTCATCTTGTCTGCTCCTGCCAGTGTAGGACTGCTCCCTACGGTACTTTTATGGGCAATAAAGCATGTAGAATTAACGATTATTTGACCTTTTACTATGGTTCACAATGACATTACTGTATTTCTTTCCAGTCTGTTTTTTTCCTGTGTACACCAAAGTAGCTTCAGCACTTCCCTTTTCACTACCACCCAGAAATGTTGCTTCCCTCTGTAAAAAACCTGATCTGTAACACCTAAGCCCAGATCTTCTAGAGTGGGAAATTATTTTCTCTGATTTTGGCTAAATCTGCCTACTAAAAGAGAAACACGTACTTCTAATTCTAGAATCTGAAACATTTTTAAAGAACAGGCTAAATCAAAGGAGAACTCCTTGTTCTACTCTTGCCAATCTCTTTGTCCTCTTAGAACCAAGGAGTCAGAGAACAACCATGGCTGGAAAGGACCTCTGTACATCAACTGATCCAAACTCCCATCCAGGATAAGCCCAGGTCTAAACAGCACCAAGTTGTTCCAAGCTTTGTCCACTTGAGTTCCAAGGATGGAAAGTCAACGAGCTGCTTTGGCAATCTGTTCCATCAAAGCACTTCCCTCACTGGGGAGAATTCCTTCTCCCTGCCTAGCAGCTGCAAGAGCAAGGCTGCTCCCCAAGAGGCAGAACAGTTTCAGACAAGATAGTGGGCCTCTTCCAGGGTCAACAGAAGAATCAACAGAAGGGAAAACAGGAGGCAAATTTACCCACAGGGTAGGTCTGGAGCCCATCCTGAAGAAGCAACCTATAAACTGGGACATCAGGAGACAGTGCAGTACCTGCAACATAGCTCAGGCATAGTCTGATGGTCTAGACCTGTCATTTCCCTTGCTGTTACTAATGTTCACTGGTTCTCTTCCTGTCACTGTGAATCTCTCAGAGAGTCTACCTTCATCTTCTCTACAAACAATCACTCAACAGGTAGGCAAGGGCACTCTTTGGTCTTCTTTTCTTAGGAAAAATACATTTCCCTCAGGATTTTATACAGCATGTTCTTCAGACCTCAACCATTCTGGTGGCCCTGCACTGGGCTTTCTCCTGTATCTTGCTTATCTTGTCTTTGTCCAGTTCAAAACTAGGTAGAGTACTTCAGGTGTGATCTTCCAAGCACGATAAAGAAGAGTCCCAATTCCTGATGGCTATCCTCTTGCTAATACAGTCCAGTACGCACCTGTCCTTCACTCCTGCAAAAACATGTTTTGACTTGTCTTCTGCCCAAACCTCCCTTTAACATTTTCTGCAAAACCATTTTCTATCCAGTCAGAACCCAACCCTTTTTGCAAGAGTTTATCATATTTCAGGACCTTGTTCTTTGTTTTGTTGAACTTCATAAGGTTTTAACACATTTAAACCTTAACACATTTATTGAGCCTCTCAAGATCCATCTAAATGGCAGCCATGCATTGTATTGGTTGTATATACAGCCTGCAGTATATTGGCTACAACATGGTGTTGTCAGCAAAGCTGATGAGAATGCATTTCATCCCACCCCCCAGACATTAACATTGATCAGTACTGACCTCAGTATTGCACCTTGAAGAATGGCACTTATAACCAGTTCTCAGCTTAATTTCCACTCTACTTTGGGGCCAGTGATCCTCTAGCCCCATAGTTCAACTTTCGTGTCCACATCTTTCCATTCTGGCTACAAAGATGCTATGAAACTGAAGGATTCAGTAAAGTCAAGGAGAAAAATAACCTCTACTCTTCTTTCATTCTCCAAGTGAATCATCTCCTTATGAAAGGTGACCTTATTGGTCAGGTATGATTTGCTCCTGGTTAATCCCTCTTGGCAGTTCCCAATCACCTCTTGTCCTCCATGGGGCTGGAATTGGCAGACTACAGCCCATAACCTTTCCAGGGACTGACTCTGAGCTGACAAGACCTTTCTTACCGTTCTAAAATGTGTGTATGACAATGCTGTTTTATAGTTGTCAGGAAACTTCCACAATTCCATGACTTTTCAATGATAGGTGAACTTCATTATTTCAGCAAGAAATCAAAATTTAGAAGAAAGAGAGATATGAGAAATTGACTTAAACCAAAATTTAAAAGTCATAGAAATACAATGTTAAGGGCATCTGTTGGGAGGGAAAACATACACAAGATAATATACATAAAATTCAGGGAAGTTTCTATCTGGAGACTACTAGTATAGTGAAAGTATAAAGTCTCCAAAAAGTAGTTTTTATAAGCATAGAGGCTTTCCTCCAAAAAATGGTGAGAATCTACACTGAGAGCTATCACCCTAGTAAGCTATATGAACATCACAAAAATTAACTTTGAGATTTTTTGCTAGATTGCGTAAATACTGCTTTTATGATGTTAATTTTGAAAACCATTTCTGCCATCAAAAATAGATGCATTTTATAACAAATCAAAATAATGAAGCAAACAAACAAAAAACATAAACAAGAAAATACAAAAAAAAAAAAAAAAACCCACCCAATCTAAACTTTTCCAAATCTAAAGGATTTGATAGGCAGGTATATCCCTCAAACACTTTCAGGCAGCATTTTTACTCAGAAATTGCTGAGGCATCATTTTTTTGACATTTTGTCTCTGTACAAACTAAATAGAAATTCAACCAGGACCTTAAAATTTGGCTCTGCTGTTTTCGTTTTTCATTATCCTTTGGAAACATGACACTTTTCCACTGTTATTGCCAGCAGTGGGAATTCTGTTTCAAGGTCAAACAGTGAAAAACTCTTCCTATCTCTATCCTAGGCACAGTGAGGCTCAAAATTTCAACAAGTAAATCAAAATTTCTCATTCTAATAGGCAATGACCTCAAAGCTTTTCATTGATTTATCCTGGAGCATTTTATTATAATACCTGTAACCTTTGAAAGATGCTTAATGCATATTTTTGCCTTGCTAATGCTTTTTCTTTTATATAGTTCATTATAAAGAGACATATAGCAGATTTTTATGATCTACATTTATGTGGATAAAAAAGGCTGAGAAAATTAGTAATGCTGAATCAAAACATCCACTTTCAAAAACAAAACAAAACAAAACAAAACAAGTAATAAAAAAAATTCTGCTAATGCCAGACGTAAATTCATTAGTACTTCCAAACCATAGTCCTAAAGTCTTTCAATATGTCATTTGTTTGGTAATTTTTTCCACATGTTTTTTACTTTTCATGTAAAAAAATCTTGCCCCATACACATTTTTTCTCTCTTGTTTCTGTTGCTAAAATACAGCCTGTAGTACAGCTTCTTTTCATAGCTACTGAGACTTGAGTAGATTCCTTTTTTACAGTTTGTAAAAAAAGCAAGAAATCCCAGACAAGGTCTTCAGATGGTTCTAATAGGCATCCCTCCAAAGAGTTCAAGAAACTGTATTAATACAGACCAGCTGAGAATCTGGTCCCCTTTATGTTAGAAGAGAAGGAAACCAATTTTTCTTGGTCTTTCCTTGAATCTTTAACATGTAAAAAAAGTATGATATTCACTCTGTGTGAAAATCAGCCCCCCTCGAAAGCAGCTCCTTGCCAACCTGTGCACCAATGAAGCATGTCCTAAAGAATTTATATTCTTGTAAGCAAAGGTTGTTTTATTCTACATCCTAGTGAATCCCTCTACAAGTGTAGAAAGCTGATCTCAAAAGGAAAGCCAAAATTCGTATGAGTTTTGATGGCGAGTTACAAAAACAATGACAGACCACTAACATTTCTAAATCCATTCTCTAGCATCATAATACCAAATAATGTAGTCTGGAGGAAAGTACCTGAATTTAAGCTTTACAACTGAATGTAAAGCCACCACGGGAGATGTCAGTCAGCAGATTGTGTTTTGGGCAGGCAGCTGGAAGCTTTGTCCTTGCTTGGAGCAGGTCAATGATGACCAGGTCAATCTGTAGCATGTCCATGTACCTAAACCCAATGTGAGGTACAGTGTATTCAGCATTTCATTCATGGGATTCACCTTTCCTGGATCAGAGCAAGCTCCTGTCACAACTCTTTGGAGTTCAGGTAAAATAAAATTGCATTTGCCCAAAACATACAAAGACACCTACCCAGTTATCCATGATCTTACCATCTTTTCATGGAACAAGGATGTATGGCCCCAGCCCAATAAAACATTCAAACCCCAACTTCCAGAATATGAGAAGTCAGTAAGACTGTGCCTGCTTTCAGTGAAGTGCATAATTAAGTACTTTGCTGGCCCACAGTCTCAAATCATCCTGCACTAGCCATATTCTTGACTGAATCACAGCTACCACATTCTGCCTTTGTAAAATTCAATTGCCATTCCATATTTCCATTCCTCTGAATCAATTATGGGTTAAGTGATTGGGGCAGAGCAGATCTGCACAGCTGACTTCACTCTGGTAATTGTAAAAGAATGTCTATGCATCTCAGCTGGAAATCTTTGCATGCATATGTTGCTATATTCAACTGGTAACGTAATGTAGTGAGCATATGTGTGAAGAAAGGGAAAGGACAAATGGGTCTCACAGATGGTAGAACAGTTTTGTTTCTTTTTAAGGAACTCGAAGAAGGGTTGCCAAGTTCCAGCCACAAAGCTGAAGTATCTTTGTTCATTGCAAGACCAAATAAAAATATTGCACAGCTGAATGTACAGTGGCCGCTTTCTCTGTCCTATTCTGCCCATCCCTCCATGTCCACAGCTGCTTTGTGATTTGTGCTGAATGAGGAGCACTAACTAGGGAGTAACACTTTTACAGCCTACTACAAGTATGATGTACATGGGCAAGGCTGTTGTAGATTGAACGTGGGCCCCAGATCCATGTTTTTTTTACTCATCTCTACCCTGTCCTTGGGGTGTCTCTTTCCCATTACTGTTTCTTTGACATCTCCGCTGAGAGCAAGAGAAAAATGACCACCTCCTTCTTCTGGTATTTAAATCTAGTTATGGTCTACAAGTGGAAAAGATTAGGAAGGCTGGTGTAACTATTATTGCTGCAACAGCAACAAATTTGCCCAATACAGAACAGAGCTGGCTGTGAGTCTCACAAATCAGCCTTCCTGGTGGTAACTGAGTACTAGTCCCAGCTAAAAAAAGACTAAAGGGGCATATGAACAGGAAAAGAAACAAACCAAGAGTTTAACTAAACAACTTAGTACATCAGGGAAAAAAAAAAAAAAAAAAAAAAAAAAAAGGAAGGAGAGAGAAAGATCTTGGTTTCAGTTCAGGGTAAAAGTTCATGTAACTCTTGCTGTAACTGAGCCATTTCACACAAAACATCTGCAACTGTTCTAATGATCCCCTTACACTTTGTCATTAAAATACCTCCAAGTGAATAAAAATGTGTGTTTTTTTCTTCAGGTAAATTGCACTGTTTTGTACAAAAATCTCTTAGATCTTTTCCCACCCAACCATTGCCATTTTTCTATCCGAGACCAAAGCTCTTGGATGGATGTTCAATAGTTGGATTGACAAAGTAACCTAAGCACTACTAAAGCACTAATACAAATCCCCACTGGTGGGGAGGGTCATCAACCACAAGCTAAAAGTCTAAGCTTCTTACATAATGACTTGGGTCCTTCCAGATAGTAACGAACAGGCAGCACATGAAGGAAAATATCTCATGCAGCCAGCAATAAATGCCAGCATGGTATTGTAAATCAGGAAGAGAAAAGAAGTACATCTATGTCTTCCAGAGCCTAGAAAAGCATGCTAGCCGCAGAGTATTGTATTAAAAAACAAAACAAAAATTGGAAGCAATACTCATCAGCAATACTGATTTACTACCACCACCACTGCCTATTTGATGAAGAACCCAATGGCATTTGGTTTGTTCACACTGCACCCAACATTCTGGTCTTCTTAGGCTATACAGGCAGAAGAACATCTGATCTGTGCATGCTTGATTATGAGACAGGCACCCCATTACAGAGGACACTTAAAGTTACAGCCTTGCTGAGTATGGTTCATAAAAGAAACATAAGAAATGTTAAAGTTGAATGCAGAGCTGTCTTCAGACTTCAGCTGCCTACAAGCTGGAAACTGCTCAAGAAGAAGTTAAGGATCAGGATTTTTTACTCGGGCATCTACTGTTGAGGTTAGATGAGTTCAACTCCAGATCTTTGAGGCATTTAGATCTGAGAGCTCTTTCCATAAGCTTTCAGTCAAGTAGAATACTCTTTCATATCCACACTATCCATTTCTTTTTCATCTTCTTTGTTAGCTGTCTGCTTTCACCATTGTCCTTCTCAGGAGACGGAACTATGCACAGTCATACCCTGAGGTACAAATGATGTAAGATTCCTCACAGAACTTATGCCTGCTGGCACTGGCTGCACCAGAGCTGTGCATGGAAATGGTATGTTTTCCAAAGCTGGAAACAGCTTTTGCATGCAGACTGTTACCCCACAGTAACATTTCTGTGCAAGTATCATTGGAAGAGAATTTGTTTCATTTGTTTTAGTGCCTGGAATCATCTGGAAAGTCCCATGTCTAATCCTATTTAATCTGATAATTAGTAAATTAGGCAGATTGCTATAAGGGAAATAATTTGATTCTGGATAGTCCAGCACTGGAAACAATCCAGTCCCCTTGGACTGAAGGCTTTCAGCTCCTACCGAAGTAGTGTGAAGAATCAAGTCTTCTCTTTCTTGGAGACATTCTTTGTTTTGCCACTTTTCTTCTAGTTGTGCATAGGTTCAATCAGAAACTTCAAATGGCATTTTTATAATGGCATATTGAAGATAGTACAGTGACTCAAATGGAAAAAGATTTTGATAGAATATCAAAGGAAGTAAAGATTAGCCAGTTATGGAAAAGAGATAGAAAAGAAACCCAGACAATGGAAGCAAATGCAGACTCAATGTCTTGGTGTTGCCATGAGTACAAGATGATAGACAGGATGGACTAAATCTATGGGTAGCTCTAAAACCGAGGGGGTGTTTCTTCTCTTTTTAAATCACAGTCAACACTAATGAAGGCAAAGAGCTACATAGGCCTAAAACTAATGTGATGAAAAAAAGGATCAGCCCTCAGGGATGTAATTTACATTTTAATTTGATAATAGAAGAGAAGCCAGTGAAAGTTACACAGGACAAAGTGATAAAATTCCTGAAGAAAAGAGCAGTCTATTGACACCATTCTAGATGACCTGTACTTTAGATAACAGACATGTAAATAGAGAGATGAAAAAGAAACTGTAATAGTCAAGAACATAGTGATTAAAGCTTCAACAAAAAATTTCTACCTGAGGAACCTGGTACCTAGTCACAAGTTAGAAGCTTATAATGAGTACAATGTGACAATTGTCATTTCCTACACTAAATGATGCTTTTAGTTCAATGATACTTTTCTTTGCACAGCTTTGCACAGCAGATGAGCAGTTGTCTTCTGCTGGTGGCCATGGCTACAGTTCTAATACAGTTCCTGCCTCTAGCAGGAGATTTGCTTCTTTGCCTCCTCCTTCTTCTCATGCCTCCTCCTTCCCCTTCATGCTCCAAAAACCTTCTCACACCTCAAGCCAATCTGTACAGCATCTATGGGAATTCCTGTGCCAGAGGGAACTTGCATGCTCACCCTGTGATCTGCTGTTCTGTGCCAGGACCAGTGGAGAAAGGAAAAGCCATAGCTCTCATGTGCATTTGCACTATACTACAGACCTGAAGTCCTGTCAGAAGACATGCTCAATTCAGCTCCAAACTTATGCTGTGGCTCATTCTATTTAGTCAGGGAAAGCATACCAAATATTCAATCCTCTCTCTTATACTGAGAGTTTCCTATAGTTCCACCTCCAAGATAATCTCCAATGATCTTCCAACTGAGTGTACATAAATAGCTTTCTCTGAGCCTGGAATAATTTTGATCTTTATGAGACATAGCCTTAACTGCTGTTACACTGGTAGCTTCCTTTTTACACTCTTCTGTATTCTACTTCAACCTATTTTTCTTTAAAGGCTGCACAGCATACATGACACCTGCAGCATGACATTGCAGAAGTTCCAGGATGAGACATCATGTGATATCACAACCAGCTTTTTACCATGAGTACTCAGCTGAGTGAATTAGACCTTTCCTCTTATGCTGCTATCACTGGTTCCAGTTTTCCAGACCAATTAACCCATTCCTCTAATTGCCTCTCACTATAAATATTTTTTACTTTTCAAGGGTGGTGACCAAAGAAGCTCCAGAGCTCTGCTAAGATTGATCTGTGAGAACTTCACAGCCACCATCATCTGCCACCAGCAACAACATGCTGATGCAATGTATTTTGGAGGAAACCGTGGATGCTAGTAGTCATCATTCAGTGAAGAAAGATGTGAAGTTCTTATTGAAGTTCAGAACACCAAACTGTGGGAGCCACCACATAAACACAGCCCACTTGCAAGAACCATGACGCAATAATCTAATGAATCATAGGATGTTTCAGTGGGTGTTTTTTAATGAAGTACATGAAATACAGAAACAGATGGAAACCATTGTGAGAGAGCCCAACAAAAAGGTCAAGCAAACAGCAAGAGAATTACTTTAAAAATTGGCCCTGGGAAAAAAGAGAGTGCTTCTTGGTCAGGATACTCTCAGGAAAGGGTGTTTGAAATTGCACTGCAAGAATTTGCCTTCTATTGTTTAACTTAAAAACTATGTTCCAGCATCAAGGTGGTCATGTACTTATGCCCCTGAAGAACTAGAATAGCAACAAAGCATGATGAAGCCTAACTCTTCTGAGCCCTGAGACTATTTGCTTTTCTATGGATAAATATACCATAGAAATCACCTTCACTTTTGCAATCATGAATTAAATATCCATTTTGTCAGAATCCCTTTGAAATATCCCCCTGTTTAAAGAGGGGCAATTTGAGTGATTTTCCAAGTGACTTGTTTTCTTTCAGTGAAAATCTTTCAGCAGGAAAGATCTACCACAAATCTTACTTGTCCCAAGATATTTTGGATTGTGTCACTCTTTTAAAGCAAAAAATATTATCCATGCTTTTCAGCTACCAGAAATTAAGTATTGTAAGACAAAACTCTTTTCCTTAAGAAATTGAAAACAGTGAGACAAACCACATATATTTCTGACTGTAAACATTCCATTTGAAAGACAAAAAAAAATGGAGATTGGCTCACCTATTGATATAATCTAAAATGCTACCAGGAACAGGATGGCTGTTTCCCACTAGCATGATTTTCCATTCCCTTTACCTGTCTCTGTATTTAATAGAAAATTTATTTGAATGATAAACTCTATAAACAAGCCAAGTTCTTTTCTCTCCTAAGACACAGTAAATCAGGAATTAGTTAATTCAATTTATCACATATTCCAGATTTGAACCAGTAAAAAACTGAGCAGAATTTGGCTGCATGTCTCAGGTGTGGTGATTATGATCGGTAACAAGTTAATAAAAAAAAGAAAACCCAGTGAAGAATTTCTAGATATGAATTGTGATGCCCTGACAGAAAGGGACAAAATGACCTATTTTTTTCTCATACTTGGCAGTGATAGAATTTGTGGGAATGACAAAATATGTTCTTGACTGGAGCAGGGTAGGCTGGGAAAGATTAGCAAAATTCCAGTTGGAGCAAG
This sequence comes from Vidua chalybeata, assembly GCF_026979565.1. NCBI lineage: Eukaryota > Metazoa > Chordata > Aves > Passeriformes > Viduidae > Vidua > Vidua chalybeata. The sequence continues at coordinate 121,799,854 of NC_071530.1, read as the reverse complement.
GCAGAGGATACCAGTTACATAGAGAGGCTGGGAGATATCTGCAAAGAACTAGAGGTCAAGGCTCCCCCTCTGCACCATTTGCTTCTCCAGCACCCACTGCTTTCACTCCATTTCTGCAGTTTGTTGAGGTGCCTATAAATGGCAGCTCTGGCATATCAGGTACTCCTCACAGGCCATCTACAAACTTGCTGAAGTGCACTCTAGTCCATCATCTAGATGAAGTCATTAAACAGTCTTGGACCCAGAACTGGCATATTGGATAAACTGCTGTTTTGTGTCCATTGGTGGGGCACACTACTATCTACCCATTTTTTAGAGAGCCTCCCAATCACAGCAACATGAAAAAAAAAAAAAAGTAATATGGAGAGAGTATGTCCATGCACCTCCTTTCCCACCTACACCCTGTTCTCAGCACCAACAGGAGGGAAGGGAAGTGAAAACCATGCAAACAGAAGAGCCAAAGCTGCTAGAGCTGGCTAATGCCTTGTGAAGGCTGACCTAGAACAGAGGCTATATGGAGTTAAATAATAAAGTAGGTGTTTATTAGAAGGCCTCAATGGATACACCTTGGGCAGTACAAGAGCTCAGCCAGTAGCCAGGGCTGCAACCAAGATGAACCCAAAATGGTCACAAAATAGACAACCGGTCACAAGATCTCACACTTTTATAAGTTCTGGTCCATTAGCATATTGGAGTTAATTGTTTAATTATAGCTTTAGGTTATGAAGTCCCACCCTTCTTGTTTGTCTCTCTTCAGTCCATGTTTATGCTCTTGGGCCTAAAATTTGGATCATTTGTCCTTGGTCCCCAGATAGGAAAGGAATTGTTTTGTCTGCTTACTCTGTGAAGAGAGCTTACTAACCCCTAATATGAAGCTCAGAAGTACACACTAAAGCAGTACAGAATCTGAAAAATATAAAAGCTAAAACCTGAGGCATCATGGTTTCAGCTCTAAATGAAGTACAAAGCATTAGGCAATTATTCCTATTGGTTTTGCTAATGTTTTGCCCCGGTGTCACATTATGCAGTGACGTGAGTAAGGAGTATCTAGCACACTAAACCATGATTGCACTCTGCAACATGCAACTTCATTACATAATCTCTGAGAAATCACTATGTTCTCTGCAGCTGTTCTCACACTGCTCAAAAATATAACCCCTTGACTGCTGCTGAATGTACTCATATTCCCATGTCAAGCCAAGATGACACATACTAAACACCACAGTGACGCATGGAAAGGTCTGGCACAGTGCTTCCTGTCTTTATGGCCATAACAGAGGATTACCAAATGGATTGTGTCCATTCCACTCCAAAACACTGACCTCCAGTGGCCAAACCAGATGTGGAACACAGCCTCTGCTTTAGGACAGATGTGTAATCCATACAGGGGTTTCTTTTTCTAGTACTCCAAGTTGTGTGATGCAAGTTTTTTTGTAAATGGGTTGAGGACGGCAAATTTCTTCACAGAAATCTTACCTTACACCCTAGGGCTGCCTCAAAGCACAGTCCTGGCTGGAGCACATCCTATAAAATGGCATGGAGGATTTGTTCTGTTTACACAGTGAATGCTCATAACCAACAGCTGCACATAACTGTTCACAGATCTTGCAGAACAGGCTGAAGCTAAAAGGGGTAGTGTGGAAACCCAAGGCAATGAGAATATTTCTCTGTCTGCCCTGAGTGGTTCTGACTCCCAGAGAAGCACTGACTTTGACCCTCATTCATGGAGAAAGCTTCCAAAGCCTCAAGATAAACTAGAGACCACAAAAGTGTGAAATAGATTATAGAGAGTAGTATAGTATGTCACTTGGGTGAGAAATTTAGGTTTTAGGATTTTTAGTATCTCGTAGATGGAAACAAGACGGAGGGTATAGGGTGCTGTCTTGCATTCCTTTTTCTTCCTTCTTCTTCCTTCTTCTTCATGGGCTTGAGTGGTATCTTGTAATTGGGTAGAAAAATCTGCATTGCAGGTCTTTAGGGGTCATTTACTGGGTTAGAAGGGAAAATAATCTAGGTGTCACTTTTTAATTGGGCAACTTAGGTTTTTTTTTTAGGATTAAAAGGCCTTGTAACATGAGATTGTTAGCCATTTTTGTGCTGTTTTCCTGCATGCAAGGTCTGGTGCAGACAGCGTGCTGAAGTTTTGATAAGTTCACAATAAAACAAGCAGCTGAAGACCGAAAAAGTCCTGTGCGTCTCCTTTTCCTGATACAGAACTGCTCCAGGAGGGTTTCCCCCGTCAGGGGAGCCCCTAGGGAGTGGCCCAGCTTGGGCCCAACAAAGCCATAGGGTAGATTTTCAAAGGCACTAATGGTCTAAATTAAGAGTAGCATTTCTTTTTCTGTCCGGAAGGCATTTGTAGATGGGTTTGAATTCCTTTGCCTCTACAGCCTTTGATGTTTACCAGGAAAATACCACTGGGACAGTCCTGATTTTCAGTGATTTGTCCTACTGGCCCAGTAAAAAACTAGACATCTCTTAGAGCAGCAAGATTCCAGAAGTAACTGTGATGTTTTTCTCTGGGTACATGACAATATTTTACAAATAATTCTTAAGGGGTAGAAATCTAACAAAATCCCGGAAGCATGCCTGTGTCTTTAAACAAACCCAGCTTCAGTTCACTGTACTCTTCCATGATAATTCCACATCAATATTATGATGTGCCAGCTCTGCTCAGTCAGCACAGGGAAAATCTAGTGGGTTTCTCCCATCATTTCATGAGCCAACAAAAGAACTCAGCCTTTCAAAAAGACATGTAATGAATAAAGTCCCCTCTGCATTCCTGCATTCCTAGTGCTCCCAGGACTCAAGCTGGGACAACTTGCAGTGTCTTGTGTTTCCTACAGACATGTGGCAAACCCAGGGCTAGAGTTCTAGTCTAGAAAGTAATTGTGCAATTTAAATGTCTAACCCCAACCTCTTTTAGGCATCTGTATTTAACTGAAAAACAATGAACTTTAAGCTTTTCTGTGATTCTGAACTTTCAAAAATGCAGTCTAGACACATTAAAATTATAGAAGTGTTAGTTTTTTCTGGATTTTAATCACAAATAGTCAGCTGGAGGAGAAATGGCAAAAAACCCTGGAGGCTGTGTTACTGTTTAACTCTTTTTAGATACTTTTAATTTAAACTTCATAGGCTAGATGGGAAGTTATGGTTCTCAAAAAAAAATAAAGAATATGGTTTTACTTCACCCTAAACTTCAAGATTCTGTTCTTCATGCTGAAGAATAGTTCCAAGACACAAAAGTCTCCATTTATTCTGAGGTACATGTACACAGAGCAGTTGCACCCAGTGCACAGACACCTGAGCTAACCAGCCCTGTGTAAAGAGAGGCATTGTGTCAGAGATGGGACAGTAGTACTGGTACTCAGCATCCCCAAAGGCACCAACCTTGTTTCCAGTTCATGGAATGCTCAGCAACCATGCTGGAAGGCCCATTGCCCTGCAGGGCTATGTTTGTAAACACCAGGAGAAGCCAGAATATGCAGCTAGATGGGTAAAAGTTGAAACAGTTGAACAGTTGAAACACTCTCATCCACACATGCAAACCCCTGGCATGAGAGACTAAGTGTATCCTCAGTGATAGTGTGTGTCTGTGTGTATATGTGTGCACTTACGGGCAAGAATCCCACCTTGGACATTATTACTTCTTCACCTAAAGCCTCTGCATGATGATGGCAGGGATGTTGCAAAGGGCAGGTATGGCTGCAGTATTGCAGGAGGCTGCCTTGAAAATCTTATTCTGGAATGAGGGACAACTGCTCACTTCAGAATAGAAATGCCAGCTTTTGAAAGGGAACATGTGCAGAGGCACATGTATCTTAATCATCCTGTTCTCTCTCTTTCTGTAGAGATATATAGATGAGGTAGTCACTAAATTTAGTAGTTGCTATAGTAGAAAGGACATTATTATTTTAAAATCAGGAAGTAACACATTCTCTCTATTTTTTTTAGTATTTACTTTATGTATTGTAATGTACATTCAAAAACCAGGTTTCAGACATGAGCATTGTCAATGATTACAGGGTTTTTTCCCTTTTTTCCTAGAATTGTCTTTCATGTAATGCCTTCCAGACCAGCTCAGCTTTTCATAAACAGTGTAGTGAAACTATAATAGCATTGCTGCAGTTTTGTTGAGAGTAAAGCCATATTAACTCTGATTGGCTGTTGGCTTGACAAAATTTGCCAGCAGTATGATGCAAGGCTACTCTTTTACTTTCTTTTTTTTTTTCCTTTTTCCCCCAGCACCTTCCAAATTTCTTTCTCTTTTCCAGAGTATTATATCATTTGCCAATGTTTTTTTCCAGTGCACTTAGCATAATGTATCCCTTAAGCAGAGAAACAGCTGTATTTTGACATTTGGCAAAGATGAAGCACAGAGAAAAATGACTCAAAATCAATGTAAGACAATCAGACTTGTCTTCTGAAAGGTGCACAAAGAATGTATACTTATGATTGAAAGCCAAGTTTTCAGATCTGGAGGCCTAAAATTAAGCACTGAATGAAGAATGGGCCTGGTCTGCATCACCATATAGAACATTCTAAAAGTAAGACCACAATCATGAGGAAGAAATAGGAAAGAGGCATTCAGCTTTACTGTGGGTTTTGTGTTTTTTAATAATTTTTAATAATTTTAATACAGTCTAAAGTAAATGGTCTCCTTAGAGGAGGGAATGGATTGCTAGATGAAGGGTTATTCTTCAAATGTTATATATAATCTCACAAGAAAACAAACCCCTTGGCATTCTTACATTTTTTAACGCATTCTAAGTGCCAACATAGCCAACAGTAAGGAAAGGTAGAAAGAATCTCAAATAGGTTCTAGAAACAAAACCAGAAGGACAACGCTAAAACACAGACCTCCAATATAATTAAGGCTAGGAAGGAAGTCTCTTGTTGGTAGATGAGCACTTGAATTAATGAATTAATAAATAGAGCTGGCCAGGGATGTGATGTGTGTTCCATTCTGTGATAATTTCCAAATTACCAGAATACTTTTCATCCTGCTTTGGGGGGAAAAGCCAAACACTGGAAATTTTTCACGGAACTGAAGTCCAGCCATATTTTGTTTCAGAAACTCTTAAACACAAGGTGTTTCCAAAATGAAATTTGTTTCCTAAGATTCCTGGCAGTCACCAACTGGATTGAACACAATTATCGTTAAAAGTAACAGTAACAGCTGTGCATTACTGAACGCTAGCCTGAAATGTGTTAGTATAGGGCTTCTGCATAACCACCATGATATTCCTGTGCTAATTGCAGTCTGCACTGGCCAGAGCTTCTCCAATACCAGCTCCAGAGCAGCTCAAACTGAGCTGTGGAACTTAAAGGGCCTGTGACCTTCAACCTGAGGTCATTAGTGCACTAGAAATGGTTCAGAGACATGACACTTGGAAACTCACCATAGACTTCCCATCTTGAAGCGTGGAGATCCCTGCATCCAGGATGGACAGTTTTTCCAGCTAACTGGAAACCTTCGAGCTCCCCAGTCCTCAATTCATCCTTTAGATGCCTCCCAAGGAGGCAGGAAAGGTACTGACTAGGAAAGCTGGCAAGTTTCTAACTGAAGCCTGCCCAACATTTAAAGTTCAGCTCCTACCTGTCATCCACCAGCATGTAAAAAAGGTCTGTCCAGCTGCTTCCCCACACTCTTTACCATGCTCCCTGCAAAGGAAGCACTGTGTAAGGCTGTGTACAGTTCATTTGCTCTGGCAGCCTCCTCTGGCTGCGGTGGACAAGATACCTCCTTGGAGCACCCGCCTGTGCAGCCCTGCTCTACAGAAATAAAACCTTATGTGACCCAAACACTCTGAAGTCTAAGATGTGAAACCAGACACGTCATACATCTTACTTTACAAAATAAGCAGCAGCAAACTCTATTCTTACCAAAAAGCCTATTCTCTTTCCTTTATTTTAAACTTACCCTACCAATGGGTCAGCTGAAGTCTACACCATTAGACTCTTCATTCTCTGCCAAGATAACAGTTTCACTGCTGCCTGTAAAATCTCATAAAGAAATAAAAACCAAAACCACCCAATTGCTCATGTATCCTTTATCACCCATTTGATACCTATGGCTCAATCTATTCCTCCAGCCTGCTTGCTTCTTCTCGCTCTGTGTAAAGGACAGGCTCACTGCTGAATCTAAACTCTGAGCAACTGCTCATTTTAAACAAGATCAGTTTTTGTGAAAGACAGAGGAGATGATGTGTCAGCTCCATCACAATCTGTGAGGATAAGAGGGATGTTTCTCAGGCAGACTCACACAGCATAATTAGAAGGGCTTTCCATATTAGAAGCCTTGAGTTAGCCCAAAACACCTCTGTCTGTTGCTTTGTGATGGATTGACCCTGTCTGGCTGCCAGGTGCCCACCAACGCTGTTTTATCACTCCCCTCAGTGGAGGGGACAGGGGAGAGAAAATAAAACAAAAACCTCACAGGTCAATATAAGGACAGGGAGAGACCATTCACCAATTACAGTCTTGAGCAGAGCAGACACCACTTGGGGAAATTCTTTAATCAGTTACCAAACAATTTGGAGTAGGATAATGAAAAAAAAAAAATCTTAAAAACACCTCCCTTCCTGCTTTCTGGGCCTAATTTTTGTCATGGTTTAATCCCAGATGCTAAATAACCACCACAGCCACTCTCTCAGTCCCTCTTGGGGAATGGGGAAGGTAACTGGAAGAGTAAAAGTGAGAAAACTTGAGGGCTGAAATAAAGACAGTTTAATGGGAAATCAAAAACTGTGCACACAGACAAAACAAAACAAGGAATTCATTCACCATTTCCCATGGACAGGCAGGTGTTCAAGCCTCTCTAGGAAAGAAGTGCTTCATCACATGGAATGGTTGTTTGGAAAGACAAATGGCACCACCCCAATGTGCTCCACCATGCACCTTCATGGGTTGCAGAGGGACAGCTGCCTCCCCATGGTCCTCACCACAGGCTGCAGAGAAATCTCAGCTTTAGTGCCTGGAGCATGTCCTCCTTCACCTTCCTCACTGACTGGGGAGTATGCAGACTTGTTTCTGACAGAAGCCACCCCTGTAGCCCCCCACTACCTAAACCTTGTCATGTAAAATCAATCCATGCCTCTCTATTTTTCCAATAGAGGCACACGGTCTCTCCACCAAAGTGCTGCTTTCTCGGCTCCCTCAAAATGTCTGCATCCTCTTTCAGGCAGAAATTCCATTTCCTTAGTGATTCTTGTATAGTTCTCAGTAGGTTATGCTTAACTTTTGGCAAAGTTGTTTCTTACTGTCTCTTCTATCCAGACCACAAACAGTTTAAATACTCCTCCTAGAGACTTCTCCAACATCACAAAGTTGCAGAAAGATGGCAGAAAGCTCCCTCTCCATCTATCTTTAAGAATTAATTAAGTGTACAACTTTGACTATAGACCACCCTGAGAAGGCTTTGTTGCCAGAAGAACCACATCGTAAGTTAGGCATGACTTAGAAGCTTAGGACAAAGACTGGGAGGAGCATCAAATTCAGTTTCCTTTTACTTAAGGAAACAATTTACTATAATTCTAGTCCTGCAATTATCATATAATTCAATTTCTCCTCAGACTTTATTTTGGTAGGCTAAACAAACAAAACTATCTTGGAGTTTGTCTACATCTGAGTCACAGTGCCAGCCTGGGCAGCCACAAGACAGGTCTGACCCAGGAACCTTGTCAAAGCCTTCACACGCACTGTGCTGGAGTTAATATGGCCTGCTGAGAGGCTGGGCAGGTTGTCTTGGGCAAAACTCTGGGCTAATGCTGTTCTATGGCTCTGATGAATGTTCCTTGGGAGATTTTTAATGAGACTACCCCGTGAGATGATGCCCTGCCAGGGGCTTCAGATCTGCTAAACACATACCCAGTGCTGGGCAGGACAGGAGCCAGCACATCCCAGTGAGATGGGAGATGGCTTCTGCCTCCACTGAAAAACCATGCAATGCCTGTCTTGCATGTGCCAGACTCTTCTTGGGAAAGGCAGTCCCACAAGACCTGGATGCAAGCCAGATTGTTCTCCTGAAAGACAGTGTGTGGCCCTTAAGCATGGAGAACCACAATTCTGGGTCATCAACAGGTGCTCTTAAAACAATGCTATCTTTCTCAGTTAATGATTTCTACTGAAAATATTAAGTAAGATTGGCCCAACATAGATCCTTTATGACTGCCTCCAGTAACTTCCTCTTAGCCTCAGCGTTCCCTGTTAAGCAAAACACATGAGGTTTTCCTTTTAGCCAGCTACTTACTCACCTTGCAATTTTTCTTCTAATTCCCATTTATTTCAGTTTAACCAGTAATTTCCTATGTGGCAGCATATCAAACACATTACTGAAATCCAGATAGATCTACTGTATTTCTCTAGTCTAAAAATCCATTTTTATTAAAGAAAAATATTGGGCTGAACTTCAAGATCAGTCTCCAGTAACCTAATATTGCATTTTATCCTATTTTCCTTTTACCTCCATGTGCTTAATTATTTTTTCTTTAAAATTATTCCTCAGTCTTTTAATATACTTCAGGCTAATATGTTTGACATTACCCAGAACTTTTTCCCCCCATTTTCTCTTCTCCATTTGCACAATAATACCAATTAGCTCAGCTTATTAAATATCATTGTTAATTGGTTTTGAAAGCCAGTGCCTTCACAGTTTAGGCTAAAATTTAAGCTCAATGAGTTTTGCTTCCAACTCAAGGGCCTTGAGTTTTGCTTGAGCCCTTACAGACATTAGCTGTGCTGTGTTTCAACCCTTGTCCTGCACCACTGTCTTTATTTAAAGCTGAGGCTCCTTGTTTCACAAATTGTGCTGGGGTCTGGTCCAGTCCCAGCTAGCCCCAGGTCTTTGCAACCACAAAGTCATCTAATAATGTCTCTAGTTCAGAGTGATTTTGTTCTGTGAGGTGACACAGCTTGCTACATGAACTTGCTGCTAATACATGTGGTACCGGGATGGTTTATTCAGAGCACTGCACACCTCTGATGTGTAACATATACTGGGTTGGTTGAGAGCATTATACTTCTCACTGTTTTAAAATCACAAATAATTTAGAGTTGTCTGCACTCATAGAAGTACATAGTACGTAGGAAAAGTTGACATCTTCTGAAGTTGTGTGTAGATCTTGGAATAATCTGCAACGCCATGGCATTCATTTTGATATTTTAGATATCAAACTGATAACAGAGCTCTTAAGAAAGCACAATACCACAACTTTATGGCAGCTATATGACTAAATCACATGTGAACTTGTTGTTCTTGAAAAGGCCAAAGACCTCTTAAATTCTGGATTTATTTCAGATTAAAAAACAAAAAACAAAACAAATGTTCTTGTTCTTGTTCTTTGTTCCTTATTGACTAGATAATAGGAGGTTACTTTGAAATTACTTTGTACAGTTATTATTATTGGAAGGCTGCTTTCTACAGCACAGACTTCAGAGTCTGCAAAACAGCCTAGCAGCTCTCAATCTTTTATACTGAAAATATGTTTCCTTGAAAAAGAAACCAAAATGAATGCCAAGATCAAAGAAGCCTTCAGTAACCTTTTGGCCCATATCTTTCTAAAGCACCTGCAGTGATACAGGAAGAAAAAACATAAAAATCAACTCCTTCACAGGCTTCTCAATATGGGCTGTTAGTGAGCCTTTGTCAAAAAGTGCAGAGAAAGACACACAAACCCATACACAGACACACACAGCAAGCGAGAGGGGCCAAAGGAGCAGGTTACCCTGACAATAAAGTGATGTTAGCCAAATGTGACCTAATTTCTCCACAGAACTATCCAGGCAGAATTGCTTCCAAGGGATTTGCTTACACAGAGAAAAATCCTCTTTTTTTGTATTTTCATGCCGTTTTTCTCAGGAGGAGAGGAGGTGTTTGTTTATTTTAGCTTTTTTTGAAATTAGCACCCCAAATGTTAACTCCTTCTTCAATAAGTTGCAATGTAGTTGTCTACCCACTTTTCCAAAGTATATTGGTTTGACCATAAAAGTTCATATTTAGTCAGCAAAAATACCCTAAGGTTGTACTCACATTTAAAGTTCTGTTGTTCTAGGAATCATGCAAACATATGTGAAGGCATGGACTTTCCCCTAAATCACTTGAAATAAGTAAAGAATTCAGTCAAGATAAATCCAGATTAGAGCATGCAAAGAAATAGTAGAGAACAGGACGTAATCTTAGACACATCTGTGTTCATTAGAATGATTTATTGGCCTGTTTTTCATTCTAAAATGTAGAATTAAATTAAAATATGCAGGACATAACTAGGAATATGTATGGCAAGTTGACAGTCTCCTCAAGCTGTCATTCTATTAGCTTGGTAAATAATGGAAAGTAAAATTCTGAGGAAAATTCTTAACTTGTAAGAGGTTGTTTAGATTATTCTAGACATGGCAATTGCCCAGTAATATCTATACTTTAGATAACTGCTTCACTACACCAATGTAAGTGGTGCCCTTTGGATATAATATTAAAAATATGTTGGTTTATTTTTTTTTCATAAGATGATTTTATAAATAAGGGGAAGCTATCAAGCTGGGAAACTGCTGTCCATTCCTCAGAGTGACCTTCCCTTACCACTTGACATATTTAAAGAGTTCTTGGTAAGCTTCCTCTCCCATCTTAAATTCACTTTGAAATATTAAATAATTGCATGACAAATATAGCTATTACAATATCCTGTGTGAATTTTGTCCAGAACAGAGCAAATACATTAAAGGCCTCATTCTGTGCTATCCAGAAATGACAGCAAACTCTCGAAAAAACGCAAGCTGTAATCATAAACCAAAGAAAAGATTCAGACATTGCAGGGATGATTTACATGCATGACTTCTTTCTGTAGGATCTTCTTAGAAACTCAGAGTATGACCATACAAAAGAGGTGCAATTATTACATGTTGCTTTTGGAGTTAAAATTTGAGAGTCTGTACTAATGACTGGCAAGGTCATTAGGACACTGTTTCAATAAAAATGTATCTAAGTCCTTCTACTATAGATATGCATATATGTATGCATGTGTGCATGTATATATGCATGTGTATAAAGAAGGTAGTACAATTCTCTTCAGGGAAAACTCAAATATATAGTCTTTAAAACTCTGAAAATAAACCTGATCTCTAGGGTTTTTTCAATGTATGCCGATGCATGATTTGACATCATCCTTGACTGCTGATAAGAAGCATTCCATAATCTGAAAGTTGCTTTACTTCTTGAGAGCCCATTTAACAGCACGGCTTGTTGAGCAGTATCCAAACCCATACAATTACAGGGTTTGTTTCAGGAGGGAGTACAAACAGGGTGCCACAAACCACCTCAGCATCATGCTGGGTTAGGGACTGGCTCCTTAGGGGCACCTTAACCTGTGGACTGTATGGAAGAAGCACATTTGTGCTTGGACACTGATGATGAACATGCTGATCTCTATAAAGTGAGAGGATTTCCAAGTGCAGCAGGATTAAAAAAACAACATTAAAAGAAGAAAAAAAATTACAAATTTTGAAGAAAGACAACATTTAGGAATGTGCTACAAGATTGAGGGGTGGGAGAAATGATATCTGAAATTCAGGCATGGTTGCTAAACCGTGGCAACACGAAGGAGAATGTCACAGAGAGACCAAAAGGGGTGTAAAAGAGGAACGGTTCAATTACTTTGCCTAAATAGTTATTTACAACCATTTGGGAATCCCTAAACTGCCTGGGACATCTTCACAAAATGGGCAAATTATAACACTTAGAAGAAAAAGAAAATCTAAACCAACATCTGAGTGCCAGAAAACATACTCCAATAGTACTAGATGATTCTGATTGGACAACAAACTTAGCCCAATTTTTTTCCTAGACTAGGATTAGAATATGGTTATGAAGAGCTACAAGGATCTTGAAAATTTAACTTTGCCTTATTGAGCCTTCTTACTAAATGAAGCTAGAGTTGATAAAACTAAGGATATATAAAGCTGCTCTAAAATGCTTATGTTCCCTAATCCTGGGGATTAACAGTTTCTCTTCCCAAGGCTATTCACAAATGAGCAAAAATGCTTGTTAGTGGAACTGCTCTGTGATGTAGTCACTCAACATTACTCTTCATATTTTCCATGCCTTTCTCCCACTCCCTTAGCTCTAGTTCGTCACTGGTTGTGATCCAATCTAGCCTTACCTCACTTTACATTTCAGCATTTCGTCCCTTCCTTTCCTTTCAGAATAAAATCATTGCTTCTACATATTTTAACTCATCTTGTTAACTAAACTATTTATTTTTCATTCCTTGGTAAATTTTCTTCGCAGTTGCTGTCTATTTCACATTTTTTTCACACATTCTATCGTGTATTGCAAAGGTGGGGTTTCAAGAGCTTAAACCTGCTTTAGACACTGCTTGTTTCAGGCTTTCCTTCTCTAGGTTAAGGATTGTCTGTTTGCTGTTTGGCTTTTAGGACCATGGAGAAAGTTCAAGATGCTAATCCTTCCTCAGACAGTCCTCCATCATTCAGCACTTGCTTGGGTCTCCAGCAAGTGTGGAGCAAGTCTCCAGCAAATCTTCTTTCCCAAGTCCAGCCAAGCTTTTCAGTTAGACATCCAAGACATGCAGATGCACATCACCTCTACAGCACTTGACCTCTGTTGCATGTCAGGAGCTAACTGTGATCCCAGTCATGTGAGAAGAGGTTTAGGACTGATCCAAACTCTATCTCTGCTACTTCAAAATCCAAACAAAAAATTAGCAACAGAACAAGTGCAACCATGGAGATATTTCCTTCCTTTTTCCAAGCTTTCTGACACCAGGAAATCTGTAAATTAAAGCTCAGTAGCACTGAGAGATTTTGTCTGCACTGATAAAACTAACAGAGAGTACAATGGATCACAGTGAAGGCCCATTAATATCAGTACCTGCTGATAATTGGGCCAGATCTCCTACTGTGTTAAGGGCAAAAGACCACGCTTTAAATGGCAGAGAGACAGATCATTGATCCATTTCTTTTCCTGTGATTTTCTCAGGCTTTATGCCTTCTCCACCCATTTTCTGTTCCAGCAAATGACCTACCACACAGGATGAATTTTATGCGATATAAGCCTTTAGTGTATCAGACACTTTCCCATAAACATTCAGTATTCCAATCTAGAATTTCTTAAGGGAAATGATTGCTACAAAGCAGAAAGACATTGAAATTATTATGGGCTCCACATTTCATAATGGCTGAGCATTTATTAAATATTTTAGTTTTACAGAATGAAAATGAGCCTCTTTTTTTGCCTATCCTCATTTGTTTGAAATGAGATCTCCCTTTCACACTGTGTCTCAAAAAATGATAATTAAATATTTCATGCATCTTGCTTCATCTTGGAATACTGGCACCCACCTCTGGTTTATGTTGAGAATTTTTTGTTTATTTTGGTCATCCATAAAGCAGCATAATGCATCCAACTGCAGATGGCCTAGCTCCTATACATTTCAAGAGCTGTTGCCTTATTTCCAAGTATTTCTGTTAAAGTCTCTATAGCACCCTTCTAACGCAGAAAGTATTTTAATATGGAGACAGGTATTTTTACTTCATAAGAATTTTAATCACTGGAAGACAAGGGAGGAAGAAACTGGCAAACAACTGGCTTCCTAAAAATGAATGTGAGATTCAACTGAACTTTGCATATATTTCAGAGTGATGGTTTCAAATGTTATATTTTGTCCCTCTTTCCAAATCTACATTCTGCCGTCTTCCTTATGTGGCTGTTTCTAATGTTTTGGCCAGACACAACTGAAATTTAAAAGAATTCAGTAATTACTAACTTTTCATTAGGAATTATTAGAAAGCTAGCAGCTTTAGCCAAGACCAAGGGCAGCATTTAGGAGTCTCAGGAGGCTTTGTTTTTCCCAGACAAAGCAGGTCTACAGATATCTGGCCAGATCAGATCAGAAATGGATAGATGAAAAGAAAAGCTCAAAGCTACTGCTACTTAAATATTTATTTATAGCATTCTCACGGCATTTGTCAAAAAGCAGAGAGTGCTTAGCCCTCTGTTTAGCAAATGCCATTAAACCATCTGCTATAAGCATTCCCTCAAGCAGGGCTATCACACAGACACCTTGGCTGAGCTGCCTCGCCTTGAATGCTGTAACAGACACAGCAGGCTGCAGGGAAGTGCTCTGAGGGGATATCCTATCACACCCATTAGCAATTTTTCCTAAATTGAAAACCTCGTTCAATCCTTGTTGGTCATGGTCAATCTAGGTTGACAGGGCTGGTTTGTTTGAAGTTATTTAATACGCTAAGCAAGAAGGATCAGCTTTATGGATAAGATCAGGCAGTTGCATGGGCTTGGGAAGAATTCTCACCACCTCGCTGACCTTTTGCTCAGAAGCTATGGTTACATTTCAAATATCTCACTCCAAATTATTTCCAGTTTTCTGAATTTATTTATTGAAGTATTGCATTCCAGAAATTCTAGTTCCTTGGCATTTAAGCCATGGGATAACTAGTTTAAAGTGCCTTAATTTGCTTTAGAGAAAATGTTCCTATAGATTGTATACACCTTTGTCTACAGAATCTCACATTAAAATCAGGGTGAGTGGAAGGAAGCAAAAATATTTTTTCAGATTTAAAGCCCACAGAGTTGACAAAGCTCTTTCATTTCCCAGTTCTCCAGAAATTCCTCTGTCTTACTTGTGCTCGTGGGAGGATTTATGTGATAGTGTTTTCTGTAGTAACAAGTGACAATTACAGGCTCAGGGGAACCCTTGGTGTAATCTTCATATACTTCTTAGCCCAGAAAGAGTGGGACAGTTCCAGATATGGAAAGGCTTTTTTGCTCAGCTTTGCTAAGGTTCCTTCTTACTTCCAGCTTTTGACTTGTTCCCTCCTGCACAATTGTGCATGAATAATATGTGCATCGTGAGGGTGCATTTCAAGGGAAACACACTACTTGGCAATCAAAAAGGAAGCACACACTGTGCTTAACAATTAGTTGGCATTTCACCACACATAAATCTATTATGGGATTAAAAATCTATCGCCACATAAATCCGTTATGGGAATAAAAATCAATCACAATGCCAGCTGAAGGAAATGAAATGTGGGGGGACTACTTGGTGAGCGCTCACACAGCCCCATCCACTCGTGCTGTGATGGTAGGTATATGATCAATTTCCTGAGGTGTTCTCTGGAAAAATGAGGTGCAAATGTTTAATTTTGGATTATATTTAAAAACAGAGATAAAGAAAATCCCAAAAGTAAAACTTTAGGATAAGTAACAATAAACAGCTTTGTCAATAAGCAGACTGAAAGCATTAAAACTATCATTCCTTGCATCTCACACACACAGAGAATTGGCTGATTGTTTGTTAGTCTGAGACACCAAACCACCCCCACTGACTATCTCTTTTACCCTCACTTAAATGTCTTACTTAGCTTTTATTTCATTTATAAATTTTCTTTTTTGGATAACTTCTTTTTAAATCTGACATCCAGGTCACTGTAGAAAGAGTCAGTATTATACTTTCTTTCTGGAGTTGTTGGTTGAAAGGGGAGGATGTTTTATGAAATAATAGCTTTTCTCCTGTTCAAAAATAATTTCCTGAAGTAAATCTGACCAGCTTGTATACATCTGTTTGATTAATTCTTTGTTCACATACATATAGATGTATAGGTTTGCCACTGTTTGCATCTGTGCTTAAAGGTGCATGAAGTATATAAAGTTATCTGTTACAGTTGGTCTGGATGAATCACAGAATCACTGAGGTTGGCAGGGTTGTTGGCTTTCTTTGCTGCAGAGACACTTGCAATACGAGGTGCAAATGTCCCTTGTGCTACTACTTTCCTTCCCTGCTAAAGAAAATAATAACTTCCAGCATCTTTCCTCCAGTCCTTCTTGCTGACTGAGCACATCAGCTGTAGTGCCTGGAATATCATTCCAAGGTGTTCTGTGTGCATCATTATCATGGGAATTCCCATTATCACCATCAATATGTTGGGAAAAAAAGGCATCAAAACAAAACAAAACAAAACAAACAAAAAAAACCCCATCAGTTATTAATCGATTGTCATATATATATAATATCATCTTGAAAAACAGACTACATACATATGTTATACAAGAAGCTTTTCCCCATTCTTCCACTGCATTTTAGACTATGCAACAGGTAAGCATCAAGACTGCCAAGGTCAGAAAGAGAAGAAGCAACAGAAAGTCCAGTTTTACCTGCTTAATTTTAAGAAATCAATGGATTCTCATGTTATAGGTCCTGCTCAATATAGCCTTTGTAAGCAAGGTTAGGAACACCAATGGGAAACAAAACTATTCTAAAGAAGCACAATTTAAGTATCTTCTTTAAATTCTGAGTAATAGGACAGAAAATGTACGGTGCACAGCAATGAAAATTTTCCTTAAGCAGATGTCACTATACAAACTGCATTCTGCTATTTAAAAATGCAAACTGCCTTAGAGAAATAGGGATGAGATGAAGGTATACAACCGAAATAGTGATGTAGAGTCTGAAATAAAATATTTTTTTTCAGATAAAAGTCACAGCCAAACTTGAATTTAGTAAGTCCTAAAAAGTGTTTCAGCATGTATTTGTATTGCTAATTTGTCCATTATACAAAAATTTATATTATTTAATGTAATTTTCAGCAAAGTACAAGGGCTCTAAGCATTTGGAAGCACCAGCATGCTCATCTTACCCTAAAAGAAAGATCTGAAATAGGTCAGTGGAGTCATACACCAAAAACAATGACTTCTCCCCATGGTGTGAAAAGAAAATGGGAAATTTTAGAGGTAACAGGGAGGAGAACAAGCTTTAGCAGAACAAGTTTGAAAAGTTGCAAGATAAGATAGCATATTCTGTGACAGATGCTATTAATTTCTTGAAACACAACCACTTTCTTGCCATCATGTCCAATAAAGCCAGTCCAATAACAATTATAATTCTAACTTTTCACACATCTGCTAAAGTCAGATGACTTTCTTTCTGAAAGAGCTTGAAACAGAAACATTTAACAGCCAAGAAAGAATACTGTAGGCCTCAAATGAAAGCACTATTCAATTATTTTCTTAAAATTTCCCACAGTGAACTTTATCATGTCTCAGCTTTTGCTTTACAGATACAGAAAATCTAAAACACAGTTCAGGACAAAAAACATGGCAATTTTTTGGTTGTCTGTGGTCAGCATAAAACCTAAGATATGAGAAAAGTATTTAATGAATATAACTTTACCAAATGTAATTCAAATGTCAGCTTGAAAAGTTACTATAGAGTCAGAATTGTTACTGTAAAGTCAGGCTTGCCTGAATTAGCAATTTGTATTGCAGCAACTTTGCAACCTAATTGAAACAGAAATCTGCTAAGGAGGTCACAAGCAAAAAAATCCTGCATATAAAGAAAATGACTGGCCAGTTCATGGATGGATTGCAATCTGATCATTCTCAAATACTGCATCTGTGTTCTGCACTTTACAGGATAAAACTGCTATTCTGCCAGGAGCAAAACCTTTATTTTTCAAGTACAAGCTCAGACTCCTCAGAAACATCCAACTTCAGCCTCAACCCCAACTTCCATGCCTCCCTCCCAGAGCAGGCTTACACCCCCTCCAGCTCTAGCAGCAGGGCTCAAGATTTCTGCCAGTCTTCATTTCAAGGCATGCTATTTTTTTTTCCTCTCTGGTAGGAACAGTTTTTCTTCTGTAGTAGGAATTGTTTCAGGTGGGGGTTTAGGGGTTTGGGGGATTTTATTTTGTTTGGGTTCTTTTTAACACCTGGGTTATTCTGTGACTTCCGTGTTCAGGTGGCAAGACAGGAAAACAGAAGTCCACTTCCAGCCAGCAGCTGAAGCCTACAAGTAAAGGTCCTGTTGTGGCTCAGATAAAAGATTGCAAATTGTCCTAGTGAGTAACAAGCCTCTCTAAGGGGATAAGCAGATTTATGTCTCAGCAGTGAAGACCAGGCAAAATGATTGCAAAGACAAGGGGTTTTGTCCTTCTCACAGCTGTTCTGGTAGAGTAGAACCAGCATGGGAGGCAGAATACAGAAGTTACCCTGTCTCTTGTGATAAATTCAGTACAGTGGCTTGGCTCATGCCAATATATAGTAGGAAAGATTTTATATAGGTACTTTGTTAAAATTCAGTGTTATTAAAAGTGTATTATTTCCCCAATAATAATGTGACTTACAGCAGGACTTTCTCCTGTATACTTAATATTATAGTGATGCCTTGTGAAGGCTGACCTCGAACAGAGGCTAGATGGAGTTAAAGAATAAAGTAGGTATTTATTAAAAGGCCTCAATGGATACACCTTGGGCAGTACAAGAGCCCAGCCAGGGCTACACCCAAGATGAACCCAAAATGGTCACAAAATGCCCAAGCAGTCATGAGGACTCTCACTTTTATAAGTTCTGGTCCATTTGCATGTTGGAGTTAATTGTCTAATTATAGCTTTAGGCTATGAAGTCCCATCCTTCTTGTTTTTCTCTCTTCATTCCACTGCTGTTTATGCTCTTGGGCCTGGAATTCTGGTGACTTTCCTTGGTCCCAAGATAGGAAAGGAATTGTTTTGTCTACCTACTCTGTGAAGAGAGCTTACCATCCCTTAATATGAAGCTCAGAACAATACACTAAAGCAATATAGAATCTGAAAAATTTAAAAGCTAAAACCTAAGGCATCGATAGGACAAGATTGCATTGGAAATACAATAGATTTACACTGCATTTGGCTTAGTATTCATAATAAATCTTGCTGCAGACAGTTATCTCTCAAGAGACCATTGCTTATTTAACTGAAGTTTTGCAGGTGGGATCCAAACATATGGTTGGCACTCTGAAAGCTGTTGTTGAAGTCCAGAGGACCTGACAGGCTGAATGGGGTGCCCATATGGGCACAATGACAGAAATATCTACAGGTTCAAGCTGACAAGAGAATAATAAAATGCAAGTTGAATTGCCAAAAGCATCATTCTCACTCCTTTCTTTTTTTTTTTTTTCTTTTCCCTTCTCCTTGCAGGTTTCACTGTTCTTCCCCAAGAATTCTGGAATGTTAGCAGAAAGAATTTGCTGGTTCAGATTCTTGGATAGCAATTCACTTCGATGAAATTATTTACCTTGGCAAGAGGTTTTCAATTTTCCAACTATCACTAACACGTGTAGCCAACATCTAAACCAACAGATACTTCATGTTTTAATGGTGCCAAAAAAAAAAAAAAAAAAAAAAAAAAAAAAAAAAAAAAAAAAAACCCAAAACCAAAAATGAAGAAATTAATTTTGCTACAAATATCAGTTCATGATCTCATTGATTCTTATCAACAGATACCAGCATAATGTTTCCCATAAGAACAAGCAAAATTCTCTTTTCAACCATCAAATGGAATCCTATTTGGCTGTAATTATTGTAAATTATTTCTCTTAATTTAACATCCCACAGGAGAAACTGGACAGTTTCAAAAAGTCAAAAAGCAAAGAGTAAGCAAGCTGCTGCAGTCTTTATAGAAGCCTGTCTTGTCTGTTAATGAAGCCACACTGATTGAATGAATGAAAATTATGCTTCAAGAGAAATCAAAGACATCTTAATTGCTAACTGAAGATCGATAGACCCCAGATTAGTGCTGTAAAAAAAATCTTTGTTAGTCTACTTGGACTTTCTACAATGTGTTCTACTTACAGAAGACAGTTTTCCACTCACTCCATAGCCATTAACATAAAAAAAAGAGCCTTTTAGTGTTCAGCAGGTTCGTGAAATCAGTGAAATCCAAAAAGTGTACAAAGAGAAGAAGCTATGAAACTAGAGCAAAGCAGCTCCAGTAATTTATTTTAAATATTTCTTTTATTAATCATAGAATTGTTTAGGTTGGAAAAGACCTCAGGTCCAGCTGTTAATCCGGTACTGCTGAATCCCCACTAAAGCATGTCCCTAAGTGCCACATCTACAGTTCTTTTAAATGCCTTCCAGGACAGTGACTCAATCACCTCACTGGACAGCCTGTCCCAATACTTGACCACCATTTCCACAGAGAAATATATCCTAATATCCAGTCTAAACTCCCCTGGCAGAACCTGAGACCATTTCCTCTTGTCCTATCTCTTGTTACTTGGGAAAAGAGACCAATCCCACCTGACTACGGCCTCTACAGGCAGTTGTAGAGAGCAATAAGGTCCTCCCTGAGCTTCCTTTTCTCCAGGCTAAACAACTCAGGATGTCCCAGCAGCTCCTCATAAGAGTTGTGGTCCAGACTCTTCACCAGCTTCATTGACCTTCTCCGGATATACTCCAGCACTTCCAAGTCTTTCTTGTCATGAGGGGCACAAAATTAAACATAGATGAAAAGATGAATGTGCATCTTCCGTACCATAATTGTGAGATAACAGTTTATTACAACTTCAGTAACTAATACTACATTTTGAGATGAAAATGTTTCAATTTTTTTAACTGAAAACAACAGATGGTTGTTAAGCAAAAGAAAAATGACTTTTTAAAAATTTTAATGCTTTTTAACCTAAAAAGTCATAGAATCATAAAATCACAGAATCTTAGAATAGTTTGTGTTGGAAGGAACCTTAAAATGTCATTTAGTTCTGCAATGAGCAGGGCCGTCTTCAACTAGATCATGTTGTCGAGAGCATCATCCAACCTAATATGAAGATTTCCAGGGTCTGGCATCCACTATCTCCCTAGGCAACCTCTCTGGGGTCCAGTGTTACACCAGACTCATTGTAAAAACTACTTCTGTGTATCTAATCTAAACCCACACTCCTTCAGGTATAATAATTTAAATCAGAGGATGCAAAGACTTCTTGTTGTAGTTACTCTGTTTAATGAGAAACACTTCAAAACAGCCCTTTCTTGTGGACATCTGTCATGACCTTAATTCTTCGTTGCACTGGAGCAGTGAAGCACCAGAGGGAGCTCCAAGACAGGCTCAAAGCCAGTGCTCCCCAAAAAGAAGAGGCTCAGGTGGGACATAACTGTGAGCACGAACTGCTATGATTGTGAGGGTTGTAGATGCCTTCAGTGCTGTCTTTCATTATTATCACTGGTGTGATTTTCTGATGTTGATAATACTGCAATTTGCAATAGCCACTAGATTTCCTAGTGGTAATACAACCGGGTTGTGCTGCCTCTCCAGGACTGCCAGAAGAGAGCTAAAAGCTGCTGTAGAATCAGGATGGGGCTTCCTGGTTGGGAGTTCAGAAAATTGAATGACTAAAGATTATTTTGTGCATATGCACAAGAGCAAATAAAGGCTGAACAAAGTGGTTTAATTCATGGCGGGTTGCTGGGGGTTTTTAGTTTGTTTGTGTGTTTGTTTTTTTGCTTCAAAAGGCTTGACTTGTAACATTAATGCTATCATACTCAAAAGAGTCTAAGAGAGGTATTTCATTTTAGGAAATGAGCAGACATTTTGTAGGCCAAAACTGATATTGAATGCCTAGTTGAAACTGAACTGATGTTGAATGCCTAATGCAAAACATTAGCAACAACTGGACTGTTTCAGTAACATATCACCTGAAGAAAGTAGGCAGATCAACATAAAGGCTTGGTTTGGTTGTTCTGAAAATTATGAGGTGCAATGCATGAGTGGAAAGTCCCATCTTTGAAATTCAGTCTCTTTAGAGGTGGTCCCAGGACCTTTCAGGATAAAGAACCAGGATTCTTTCCTTTTCTTGCTAGGTTTCTTTTTTTTTTGTGGGGTTCTCTGTACAAAGACTTTGTCTCATTTGTACTGCAAATAAAAATGTAACAACAGTTAGAGCCCATGGGGAGGTGCTCTACAGCAAAGTGAAGAAAATAATTCATCTGCAGATGTAATATCTGCAGAAATGTATCCTTAGAGACTACTGCATCAAGTGATATGATTTTGCAGGAAAGCAGCAACTAGCAAACTTTTTAGGCAAAGACAATTACCACAAGTAGTCTTGACAACCTTGGGGTGAGATTGATATAGCTCACAGAAGGAACTGCTTTACTCCAGCTTATTTCTGCCAGTGGTCAGTGCTACACAGTGCAATGTAAAGGCTACTAAAAGGTGTTCAGGACATAGAACCTCCTCTAGAGATTTTTTTCCACAGGTTAACAATTGCTTCCCTACACCATGAGAATTTATAGCACGTAGCCTATGGAATTTTAGCTCAGCACTAAACATGGAAGCTGGCATAAGCAAATCCTGAATTCTTTTCAGAACTTTTATAAGTTCTGAAAGTACTTTAAGTAAATACAATTTTATCTACTTATTTATTTTAAGTAAATAGAATTTTATCAATAACATCGAGGGGGAGCAGAGAGACACATTTATCATTATTTTAAATTTTCAACCAATCATCTTTCAATTCTCTTAGACCATATTAGGGGAAAAGATCTTAACGAAAAGATTACAGAAGAAACTCACCATTCTGCCTTCTAATGGTTCCCCCACTAAATTTAACAGTTCCAACTTTACTCTCTTATTCAGAGACAAATATCTGAACAAGATTTTAATAATGCATGCCTCTCTTATCCTTGTCCAGGTTTTTAGACCCATCCTCAGAAAAGAAACTTCCCTTTCAAATCTCCTTCTGGTCTTTTCACTATATGTTTTACCTGAGAAGTTCCTCTTCACCTAAGCTTCTGTGTAAAAGTTTGTTGCTCTGTAACAGCCATTCATTGGATAATGAGACCCTCCCAGTTTTATGAATAACACTTTCAACCAAGCCCTCCGCACAAAATCAACACTCCACATTCAAAGTTTCCATTGAAATCAAATATTTAAAATAAAATGAGGTTCACATCTAGACAGACCTACAAGCTAAACAAGCAGTTTTCCCCTTCTTATAATCTCTCCCAGGTGGTTTTGCTGTTTTTCCTACTCTCCAGTCCTCTCCAGGCACACAACAACATTCTCCTATACTGCTTCATCTTATTTGGCATTCTGTGTAGGCAGTGCAGTACGATCCTCTCAGCTCTGCCTCCATCCAGGCCTCTCTGGAGATGACTGCTCATCTAGAGGGCTGTATAGGCCTTCCTAACACAGTGAATACATAATGTGAATTCCAACAGCCTCTTCCTCATGGAATCCACATTAAACTCATAAAAGCACTGATTTCCACAGACATTAGAATACTAGCATAATAATAAAAAATCTAATTTCTCTGTTCTCTGATTGGCTATCTCAGAGCTTCAATTACATTTGAAAGCATCACCTTGTTCCTTCAGACACAATCAATGATCAAAAAAAAAGCTATCAATCTGTATTTAATTTGGGGGTCTTTTCCAAGTGCCATTTTAAGGTTTCTGCTCCCAAATGACTGCTGCTGCTACTGCATGCTGTTTGAATATTACTAGTCCTTGCAAGGACTAAGAATAAAAATTAAATATTTTGCATAACAAAAGTGTTCTCACTAGTAAGACCCAAGATTTCATTACCTACAAAATTAAAAATAATATAAAGAAATAGATCAGGATGAATTAAAACTTTGATTTCCCAGGCATACAGCAAAAATACAGCAATCAAGGAATAAAACACTCCAGACAGTGCATACTGGTATGATTACTGCATGCCTCTTGTGGTACTCTAAAACTTACAATTTTTAGCTTGAACCACCCAAGAAGAAGAATTAGTTCATCAGCATTGCCTGTGAAGTCAGCATGACTTTTTTTCTTTTTCTTTTTCTTTTTCTTTTTCTTTTTCTTTTTCTTTTTCTTTTTCTTTTTCTTTTTTCTTTTTCTTTTTATTGTGAAGGGATGTCATAAAACCATAAAACATATTTTTGTAAAACTAGACATTGATAAGGGCATAGTGGTTTGAAATTACCTGTTTAAAGAAATAAAGAACTAATCAGGAAGACATTGAATGTCCAAGATGGGACTTCTAATGTGAGAGATCACCCTAATGTACTCCAAATGTGAGCTAATTGCAATCTCCGACAGAACAAGTCTGAGTTGGACTCAGTTCAGGAAAGGAGAGCTCTCTCAGGAGTGTACCTGAACTCCTGCTTAGTCTTGAGTAGAAAAACAGGTCCCCAATCTTTCCAAGAATAAAATTTAAAGCTCTGTTACCCAACAGGATTTCAAATGGCAATACACATTTGTGTTTGTGGTATTAGGCCGTACTTGCCTTCAGAGTCTTTACTCTCAGTGCTTAGACTTTTAGATTAGAGGAGAAAGGAATGATGATAGGATAGAAAGAAGGAGAGACACAATAAAGCTTAGAAAACCCCTTTTGACCTCCAGGATCATCTCCTGCTTCTTCCAGATTGCTCTGGGCACTTCCAGCTGCTCTCAATATGACCTTAGTTCTCAACAGCTGTAGGGAGCAGAACACAAAATACTTCATATGCAAGTACAGGAGCGAATGTGAAAGTAAAGAAATCATTTGTCTCAGAGTCAAATAGTTCTTGATAGCATTTGGTACAGCTGCATTACACCAGAAGTAGTGCAACAAATGCAACAGCAAAAATATCAGGCACTTCTCATTCACCAAAACCTATCAATTTAATAAAAGAAAAGGAAAATGGCAATTGCCCCTGCAAATCTCTTTTCATAGTGGGTTGATAAAAGTTAAATAAAGGCTTTGCTGAATTAAACTCAACCATCAAGTGACAAAGGCTGTCCTGGCCTGTCCATGATTATCAGCATTACTTGGTTTTCTATTCTCGCTGGCAGAAATTACAGTCTACTTCAATCTGCAATTATTTTCCACATGATGAGCTTCAAAGAAAAACCCAAAGTGATATAAATCAATTAGATATCAGCATAAAAAGAAATTTTCAGTATCTTAATATTTATTAAATTTGCACTCTAAGCAGGAAATTGGAGTTATATGATAAAGAAACTGAGAGTCAGGTAAGCTAAGAACCTTGTTCAGCCTTCACGTCCCTGGACAACTTGTTCCAGTGTTTGACAACCATTTTGGTTAATAACCTAATTCCCTATCTAAACCTCCCCTGGCACAACTTTACACCATTTCTTCCCATCCTCTCACTTATTACCTGAGATCCCTACCTGGCTACAACCTCCTTTCATGCAGTTGTAGAGAGTGATAGGTCTCTCCTGAGCCTCCTTTTCTCCAGACTAAATAATCACAGCTCCCTCAACCATTCCTTGTACGACTTGTCTTCCAGACCCTCCACCAGCTCTGTTTCTTTTCTCTGGACATGCTCCAGCACCTCAAAGTCTTTTTTTTTGTAGTAAGGGGCCCAGAACTGAACACAGTTCTTGAGGTGTGGCCTCACCAGTGCTGAGCACAGAGGAATGACCATTGCCTGCTCCTGCTGGCCACACCATTGCTGATACAAGCCAGGATGCCATTGGCCTTCTTGGCCACCTGGGCAAGCTGGATCATGTTCAGCTGCTGTTGACCAGCACCCTCAGGTCCTTTTCCACTGGACAGCTTTTCAGCCACTCTGTCCCCAGCCTGCAGCACTGCATTGGCTTGTTGTGACCTCAGTGCAGGACACAGCACTTAACCTTGTGGAATCTCTTACAACTAGCCTTGGTCCATTGATCCAGCCCATCTAGACCCTTCTGGCCCTCCAGATGCAGGGATAAGGATTAAGGAATGTATACAGGGGCAACAAAAAGGTTTTATTTTTTATAGTTGTATTGTTCACAACATTACAAGGGTGGGTCCATGGGATTCTCATGCTTTCATGTAACACTGAATAGAAAGAGAGGGGTATATTTGGGTTTCCCCTCCTTCTTCATCAAATTAAAGATTCCAGCCTCTACAGCTCCATGCAGTCACTCTTTAAATTTTTCAGGCAACGAAACTGCATTACATTAATTATATCCATATTCATGCTTCCTTTGATCTTAGGATACAAAATTAACAGGTATATCAGAGAATGGGCAGCAACTTGAATTAACCAGCAATATACAAATAATGAAATTCAAGGCTGGTTCAAACAAGCCAATTACTATAAGCTATCACACAAGTTAACATTATGTACAAATAAATAAGGAACCACCTTCAACTGTCCACAGTCATGATCATCAGAAAATGGACAACAGCTATGTTATGGGTGGGTTCAAATGAATGTTGGTATGTGTCCTGTTAAACAATTTTCTTTGGTAGCATTCACATGCATGAACCACAAAAAGACTGATGTAAGTGCAGTGATGGTACATCCAAATTGTGTTTTCTCCTAGGAGACTGCAATCTGTTACTGATGATCTGTTGAGAAAATCTGCCATCACCAGCAGGGTACTTTCATCAGAGGACAGGACACAAAGGGACATGCAGCTCTGCAGAACATTTCATTATAAGAGAAGAAAATAATAGAAGTTTCAAGGTGTTCTGAAAAGGATAACTAATGGGAATTCTGATGCAAATACTGTATGGATTGACAAATGCACTAGTCAAAAACGCCCTCAGCTCACCCCTCATCATATTAGGTACTCTGGCTTCACAAGTAAGAAAGCCTGTTGGGGAAACAGCTGGACTCTTCTTACTCCATCTGACTCTCACTTTCTTTATCATAAGACTCCAACACAAGGTTCAGTTACCACATTTCAGTGAAATAAAGTGCCTCAGATGAGCTGCCAGAACAGGCCAGGAGCAACTTCCAAACTCTATCTTGCAGCAGTTAATTGTGTCCACTTGAACATCTTTTACGGAATCACAGAATATTTTGAGTTGGAAGGGACCTACAAGGACTATCTCTTAAATAAATGGCCCATACAGGAATTGAGCCCACAACCATGGCACAATTAGCACTATGCTCTGACCAGCTGAGCAAACCTTCATCACAGTTTGAGGGCATCTTCATCACAGTTTGAGGGCGTTTTTCAGTTTGCATTTGTGATGGGCTGGGAATACTTCCCAAAATGGGTGCTGCCATTCAGCTGATGGGATATGCAAGCACTGTAACTTCATCCAGCTTGAGTCCTGGAAGCTCTAGGACATGACCATCACTCAGTTGCAAAAACCCCAACAAATTGTGATTACTGGACTCAAAGGTTATAGGAAAAGAAGATTATAAATGAAAAGCAAAAACAGAGGTAATCTCAATGTGTATGTGAAGCAAGAGTACTACAAGGAAAAAAATAGTGTATTCAGACCATTTATTTTTTTGTACAGCAGCATCCCAAGGAGATTCCCACTTCCACATCTCAGATTAAGGATGCTGAACTAGTTGCAACACCAGCAAAATAGAGACTAAAAAGAAGAGTACTTTTCTCAGGGGTAAAATAAGCCTTCTGTGCAGTAGATACCTATTTTAAATGAAATGAAAAATGAGGCCTTTGACAGGATTATAGTGGCCTAGGTGTAAAAAAGGCTGTTGGTCCTGCTAGAGAGAGATATTAGAAAACTGCATTCTCCAGCACACAATCACTTAGTCAGTATGTATGTAGGTACAAACTGTAAACATGTCAACAATGAATTAAGAAATTGACTGAGAAAATCCCCCATCTGTTGTTTCTCTTTCACCATTGTCTCTTTACATGCTGCAAGATTAAAAAGTTGCAAGTCTTTTGCTGTAAGGAATTTAATTAAAATTCTGGTTTGAAATAATTTAGCTGCACTATCATTATCTTGCAATTACTCTGTTTAATCCGTACTGTGTTAACTAACCACAGATGTTTCCCTTGGCTCATCAGTGATTCTTTCTGAACTTATGTTCCTCTTCAGAAGAGCTGAACCCTTCCTGGAAAGCAGAGCAGAATTTCCATTTATCATGTTTTTCTCCAAGAAAGTGTTGCTGTTGATAAGTATCAGAGAACTTGACTGTTTGAACACCACATGTTCCTGCTCTTTGCTCTGAAATTATGTATTTTTCTAAACCAAAGCTTGGTTTCATTGATGATAACTTCAATTCAAAAAGCGGATCTAAACTGGCAAAGATTGCATGACAAAGATAAGTATTTTATAGCTTCTTATGGCATCTTTCAGGATGGGATCTTAGACCTTAAACCATTTATGCTTACTTAAACTTCACCCTTCTGTGAGGGAACAAACATCTTAAAGATGAATAAATGAATACAAAAAAACATTTACTGTCCATGGGATATGTGCAGCTTGAAAAGAAAACCAGTGAGATTGTGACAATTTGAGGAAAAATATCTATTTTTAAATGTGTAATCCTGACCTTGCAGCATTTAGCAAGACTATTTAATGCGAACATATTTTCTTTTAATCACACACTGGTTTCAACCCATAAATAGTCAACATCCAACTTGAGAAAAGGATTTCTTAAAAAGCATTCTTAAAATAAATGCACCGTTTGCAGTCTCACTTGTTTGCCTCATTCTTTGGTTAATCAGAGGAAGACAAAGGATTCTTCAGACTTAAAAGGAAAACATGGATGAAAAAAAAGTTGAAGAATTCTTTGCAGTCACCCACATCTATTCCAAACTGGCTTTTCCCCATGTAACCTTATACTTTTGATATATTGATATATTGTTTATAAATTTACATATCCTCACAAAAGGTACAGAAAGTACAAGTGAAGTAATTTTTCAATTTAACAGCAAGATCTGATCGTTAATGAGCCTTACCCTCATAAGCAGTCAAGTCTATCGTTAACTATCTCCAAGGAAATAGAAGTTTGTTGCCAGCTGTTGATGTTACTTGCTATCAAGTTGACTAATGAGAATCAAGTGCAAATAAATACACCCCAGTACTGGAAAAGAACAAGAACTATATCTTTCTTTTCCTCTAAATAAAATATGTCAATGAGAAAAAGAAAAAAAAAAAAAGAAGGAAAGGGAGATTTGAAAAAGGAGAAAAGTTTGTAGTATAAACAGTCATTCTCACATGTCATGGCAGAAATTAT
This sequence comes from Vidua chalybeata, assembly GCF_026979565.1. Classification (NCBI taxonomy): domain Eukaryota; kingdom Metazoa; phylum Chordata; class Aves; order Passeriformes; family Viduidae; genus Vidua; species Vidua chalybeata. The sequence continues at coordinate 121,771,133 of NC_071530.1, read as the reverse complement.
TACTACAACACTACAATTGTATTTTCTTACACCAGAATACAGTGGGAGAGCATGCTGGCAATTAGTGATAGGGTATACATTCTTAAGTTTCTACTTAAAATCCAAATGTCATTCCATTCATAAACACTGGCAGAAAATGGGATAAAGGCAATACATGCTGACAAAACAAGATCATGCCACACTAGTGTACTTTCCAAAGGAGGGAGGAAGTTGCACTTTATCATAAAGCATATATTGGGTTTTGTTAGTTATTTGTTAGTTATAATGTTAACATTCAGGCATTGAGAAATACAATACAGTGAAATTATTATAGGCTACATTAACTTGTTCATGTTGTCATGGGAAAATAGAACATGTATGGGTTTGTTAGCAAGGACTTAAGGTACCACCCACAAAATAAAGAAGAAACCATTTCCTTATAAACAACGTAGGAATCGATTGCTTCAGCTGACAGCTGCAGGTGGGATTGGAGAGAATTTAGTGTCAAACTAGTGTAAAGGGATGTCAGATCTTTACTGAGAACAGAACTTGTAGCTACTGTCTGAAAACCTGATTAATCAGCCTGTTAAATGATTCTATAATTTGCAAAAAATCCTGTCTCTGATGAAAGAGTAAGATGAGGTGATGCCTTGACATTAGATTAAAATAATGTGAGTGAATTCAACTGGCCATATCAATTCAGTTTTCCTAGTGAAAATCTGGGCCAACGTCACTGAGTTTTGGAAAGTTATATTTACATAACCAAGAGCTGCTGGCTGCCTACCTATGACTTAGGAGGCATGTCATAGGTAGGCAAACAGTCCATTATTTCTATCATTCACTGACATCATAAACCATAGGCTTCAACTCATAGCAGAGACTAGTTTAAAATTTCACTTTATAAATAGAAACAAATGACAAATATTCTATTGCAAATATTAATGTGGATTTTTTTTTTATCTACAAGTGATGATCTCAAAAGAGGGATTCATTAAAGAACCCATTTTCAGCTTTCTCCAGTCCAAATGCTTCTTAGAAAAATGGTCCTCAAAGCTTCTATCTCCTCAGGGTCTCTCAAGGGGTATATCTTTATGCACCATGTACCAGGTTTTTACTGCTCCTGAAAAAGGAATTTGCAGTTTTGTGATGAGTAGCCCAACATTCCATTCTTATATAATATATCAATTAAGGCACTTGATATAAAACTTGCAGCTCTGTCTTTTGGCTGAGTACCTGCTTAGAGCCCAAAGGCCCTCAAAAGGACAGAAATACTTCTTTGAAGTAACTTTCAGTATTTGAAGTTGCTGTCAACACATGCTGAAGTTTTTTTCTCACTGCTTTATCCCTAGCAAGTATAAAGGGCCTTAAAGTCATCAAGTGGAAGACTCAAAACAAACAAAAAGAGAGAGTTCATACACAAAATGTGTAAGTTACAACACTGCTTGACACAGGATAGTGACAGCCAGAAATGTACATAGGTATAAAAAGACACTGACATGTACATTGGCAAGAATTTCACAAGGGGTATTAAACACAGAGAAAACATTTCTGCCTCAGGAAGTCCCTGTGCCACAAGCCATTGTCAGCTGGGACTTTTCTCAGAACAATTTTCACTGTATCATTCTTCTAATCTTATCTTTTTTTCCTAGACATTTGCTTGAGACCATTGTTCAAGACAAGAGAGTGACCTAGTACAGCCTCAGTTCTCTGATGTCCATTGGCTTGTTTTCATATACAAAGCATAAAATGGGATTTAAATCAACAAATACTGGAATAGATGCTTATGTCATGGTCTGCTTCTCCTCTCTTCCCAAGACTTATCTGTTCTGTAGATCAAGTGAGATACCTTCTAAGTCCAGACTCTTCAGTTTCTGGTCTTTCTTTCCTTAGAAGGAATTAAGAGGGAGGTCAAGCCCTCTTCTCTCTTGGTTATGTAACTGTCTTTAAATGTTTACCAAGATATGGCTTATCTCTGGCAGTTTTTTCCTTCATTTGCTCTTCTTACAGCCCAGTGTTTAACTAAACAAAGAGCCCAACAGTCATCCCAACTGTCACGTCAACACAGTGTACTCATTAACTATTTTTGCAGCTCCTCATCCATCACTGTGGATATTAGAGCTTGACCTGGACACAGAAGTCATTGTCTTTAAGGACAAGCATCTGTGTGGTTTCATGCTCATTCAGCTGTGTGGGTTTGAAGTGATGATAAGCACAGCTGGGCTTATTTAAATGTGAAAGATTCTAATCTAAAACACACTTCAAATACGTAGGTTCAGATCTATATTTTTAAGAAGTGCAATTAACTACTAAAAATGGGCTAGCAAAGGAAGTAAGGGACTGTCTGTTTCCTGGGAACTTTATGGCTAGTTAGCTGGGAATGGTTTAATCAAACATGTGAGATACACATGTCACTTGCATCACAGGAGGAAAGTGCTGAAGGGGGTAAGAAGATTGATGCTTTATGCTCTACCACATGTGACATTAAAATGATCCATTCTGGCCTATATAAGATATCTCAATTTCAAAATCATATTCTAGTGGAGCAACCATCCCTCTAGTGTTTCCATTTTAAGCCTGATGACTTGGATCATTCATAGACCTTGTTAAATTTTCCATTAGATTACATAAATTGGTAAAACCAAATATGAAATAAGAGAAAAGGTAGGACAGTCTTTCCATTTTGCTTTTATTTATCTCTTTCATAGTTTTTTTTATCTCCTATTAAATCCTGACCTGATAATAAATTTATCATTTAAAAAGTAGTGTCTGGTCTGCTTTTTATACATGAGTCCAAAGATTTTTCTTTTTGAGCTTCCACAATAATTTTTTAAAATATTTTCTAGTGATTTGTTATTTACTTGCCCTACAATTGTTCATTCAAACACTGCAGTGTTCATGAATTTTCAAGCAGCAGCTGTAACCATATTTAATATCAGAAACAATACATGTAATTATAGATGTATTTTTACCAATAAAATCCCTCTTCACTACCTGTCAAGTTCAATAAAATAATGCAATTCTGCAGATAATTCAACATGTGAAGTTTCTAAGTGTATTTTTCTTGTATTGGGAAGCTGCCTATGATAAAACAAATGAAAAAAACATGTTTTGTTTTGTTTTTTTTTTTCCATTTTAGTGTAAGTGGAAACAGTGTTTGCACCTGCAACACTGCACAATATTTGTTCTTTAAACTTTCACATGAGGAGGGAGATCATCCTTCCTCAGCTAAGGGAGTGCTCCAGCTAACCCAACTAGAACTAACTGCACTGGATTGGGCAGGAGTGGGACACAGCTCCATATCCCAGTGTCTGGTGTATTCCAGGCACCCAGGACTGGACTGGGAAAGGGACAAGTCATGTGCCAATTAGCAGAAAAATTTGAGAAGGCTAGAATTCCAGAGGGAGTAAAAAACTGAAAATGGCACCATGAACAGAATAAATAGGGCATAATGGAAATAGAGGCACAAGTTGGGTTTTAATAGCAGGTTATGAGATTTATTTAGATGTCACTAAAATTAAATATTATTTTTCATTTTGAAGAGAAGGATTATATGTACGTTTGTTCTACAAACCAAAAAGAAAACAAAATTTACACACTCATCAAAGCGTAGTATCCAAAGGAATCCCAACCTAAAACTGTTTTCTTACTTTCTACTGTTAAATAGATTGTATTTTTCCTAAAACTGTGAAAAAACAAATATTTCACAATGTCCCTAGTGGAAAATGCTTAATGCAAATAGGTCCTTGAAATGCAATCTAGTTCAATGGCAGATATTCCAAAACAGTCATGTATTGAAAAATATGTTTATACCTACTCTGCAATGATGTACAGATAATAAATGTGATTTACTTCTGTATTTTATTAAATCTTAAGTATTCATAGATGAAGCCATGCTGTGCACATTTCTCATTACAAAATTACCTTTTAGGGAAAAGCATTTTTCCTTTGTACAGCCAAGAGGGGACATCTTGGCACAGCAAAAGAACTGGAGAAGCACTGATTTGCTATTCATCCATACACTTAACAGTAATAACTGTTTTCTGACAACAAGCTCCTTGCCAGACATGCCTCTTCTTGTGAATCTGACCTGTGCTTTTTAACCCATTGTACTAAATTCAATCCTGAGCAAAGCTCACTGGCCCGTGCACTGACATGCTGGGGTTTGATTTGCTTGCTCTTAGGGCAGAATTTCTGATCCATTGGCTCAAACAGTGCTCCCCACCGAAGTGAGAAACTCAGCCTGGTGAGAAACTCAGTTCCTGGTCAGCACACATGACACGAGGGCAGTGGAGACTGGGACAAGGGGATGGATCCTCAGCTGGTGTGTCATTGCAGCTGCTGTGCCCTGGCTGCAGGGATTCACCACACGAGTCACCAGGCACCATGTCTGCAAGGCTGCAGAAACAGAAAGCCCTGGTCAAAAACACATCTACAGCCTTCTCCTGCAGAGCTCTGTTGTGCTGATGACAGTCACTCAGGAGTGTCCCTGCCCCAGGGCTGGTGGCCTGCTGCCACAGTCCCTTAGGGGTGTACATATGCTCCCCCACAGCAGCACTCTATTCTGATTCCAAAATACACCAGCTGAGGGGCCCATGGCTCCTCCAGCTGCTCAGAGTTGTGGCACACACTGGGGTGTTCATGCTGGTCCCAGAACCATCTGTGGTGGGCACAGGGCAGTCCATGGCCCCAACAGCCTCATGCTGCCCACACCCTGCCACTCATTGCCAGCAAAGCATCTGTAGAATGGCCAAACTGAAGAACAAAATAAAAGTGACACTTTCCTGATGGCAGGATCAAGCAAAGGAGTGTAGGTGTCCCATGATCAGCCAGCTCAGGGACATGGTTCTTCCACAGTCACCCAGCTCCTGCTGTGTTTTTGGAAGGACTCTCCAGGCTTATTCAGTGGTTCCAGCTGATGCTCCATGGCCTCAGGAGGGATTACTGAGAACTATTAATGGGTTTTGATAATCTGGAAATTAATTACTTAGTAATATAATTTATTGCTAAACTAGGACTGAAACTATGTTGTCGTGGCTTGGTGTACAGTACTCCGAAGCTGCCAATGTCACTGACACATGATGTCATCTTCTAGGCCAGAGGGAAGCTTTCAAAAGTAGGCTCTGAAATAACAATTTTTATTTTAATAATTCATCACAGGTTTCTTCATGGTCAAGAATGCCTATTGTGAATGATCACATTGTGGGGATAATTAGAACAATATGAAATAAATGGGATGAGTAAATGTGTTTTTCTAATAAAAATCAGAATTGAACAAGGAATACTCTTTTGTGACTGGGTTTCTACATACAGCAAGGGTGTTTACAGCAGTATGCATGGGTTGTGATTCAACCTTAATCTAAGTTTCTGTCTGGATCATACTCTGCATCAATAGGAATTATAGTTTGAATACCAGTCCTGTATTTAATTCCAAAACCAGTGGAGTTGTGTGTTTGTTTACATATTTTGATCCAAGATAAAATCTCAATGACAGTAAATAAACAGTGTCATGAAATCACTATTTACTTATCACGGCTAAAAGAATTCATTTGTGTTGAACTGTTTTTCTAAAAGGGTTTTTAAGGGTTTTGTGGGTTGGTTTTATTTTTTTTTCTGTTGGTTTCTTTATTTTTTCACAAGTATTTTAACTTTATTGCCATGTTACTGAAAATGCCGGCTTTGCAGTGAATACTTCTCTCACTTGTGTCCTCCTGTGTAACAGACTTTTCGTTAGTAAACACACTTTGAAAGTAAGGGTTCCAAGTACTGGTATTTGCTTACAATCTCACCTTTGGAGAAAATATTTATTGGGGTAGGGCATCCTGTGGAAATTTTCTTTTCTCCTTCCATAAAATATATTCGTTTAATAGTTTTACTCTACTATTTTGTTCTGCTATTTTTATAGGGCAATTATTGCATATAGATACATAATGAGAATATATACCAGGAAGAAGGAAAACTTGCTTAAACTGTAACAACATTAGTGGTACCCCAGGACAACTGGGTATGACTGAGTTATGAAATTTGAAAATAACCTTAGCTTCAAAATTTTAACCATCAGAAAATCAAGGTTGTACTTATTTTTGCAGTAAATGATGGGGGTCAAAAAGCCAAATTTATTTGAAGACACAAACTGCCAGAAAATTTTGACAGCAGATGACTTTTCTTGGAGGAGGAGAACATGATTTTATGTGATAAATGAAACAGGTTTCTTCCATGGTAGCAGTTTTCAAACCAACCTGTGCAAAGAGCCAAGACTTTTCTGAGTATGAACTAGGAGGCCATGTTTTCAAACCATTCAGTCTCCACAACTGAACAAGGACTTGGGTATGGCTTTGAAATGGATTTTTACAAAGGCTTGTGAAAAGGAGGGTGGAGGATCACCCTCCATAAGTTTCACAATGACACAAAGATGGGAATTTAAGGAAGCACATTTCAGTACTTTCATCATCTATGCTATGTTTTCCCTGGATATGAATGTAGGAAAAGGAGGAGTTTAAAAGAGCTGACAATGCCTTAAACAGTCTGTGCAAAGGATGTCAACTGTTGTATTAAGGAAAAAGAAAAATGCAGCAAGATCATTCCAGGCAGATCAAAACCTCTCTAGTGTCTTCAAAATACAAGGAAGCATCCAAACAAGGCCAAATTGCAACCAGTATTAACTAATAGCTTAAGGATTTAGGCCAAATTCATGGAGTAAAATATCTCTTGCTCTTGTTAGTTATGCCAAAGGTTATCAGAAGATAGTTTTAGTTGAAATTATGAAACAGAGGCTATTCATTCATCCTTCTCTGTTGTGCTTTTTCTGTTAAAGGTCATGAAAATAGTTTTTCAGGAATCTTACCTTCTCTTCCTCTGTATACACCAAAACATTCAGACTCCAGAGATTAAAGGAAAAATAGTTTATCAAATATAAAAACTCCCTGTTTTAAACATGGCTATTAAGGTTTATATTCTAACAGAGGGACTATAATTTGGAAAATCATCTAGTGTTTTCTTAAAGCTATTTAGGCAAACAGTGTGGAGTCACTGACACTTGAGAAAATTATGCAAATGTCTTACCCAAACACTGTTGACCATAAGCCATGTATTTGTACTGAGCTCCTTTCAATGAAGCACAGTGACCACACTTCATCAGCAAAAATTCAAGTGTAGGCAAGTAAACTCCCTAAACTTTTGGCATGTCTGAGCTAGAAAGGAAAATTCCACCACTTGCACTCATCTGAAATTTAACTGTCTCACATGTAACACAAAGTAAAATAAATAGCACCTGTAGGAGCTTACTGACCTTTCCAGGAGGAGTCAATTTCTGTTCCCAAACAGCTAACTATCTCTTCTGATGCTTGGAGTTTTTTTAATCTATCCTGTGTTCAATATTTCTTTGCAAGTGCAGAAGTGAAAATTTTAAAGTACAAACTAGAGAAGTAAGCATTTGCACTGCCGTAGAGCCTTCCACCAGGTGATGTTCTGGAACAATGGTAGAATGATTGAAATACTATTGCTAAGTATTTTAAAATACTTCCTAATCAGACCAGTAAAATTAGTTGAGTAAGATCCATGGATAAAAAAAATTTACAATTGCTACCCAGTGAATCACCTGGCAAAGGTTTAATATTGTGTTATAATTTTCTGAATATGAGAGGCAAAAGATAAACCACAAAAAATGTTAGTGCAACTATAAAAGAAATAAAATTTTCCGTAAATTTGTGTAAAGTGAAACATCTCCTTTTGAGTAAATCACAATGACACAAATCCCAGCCATACTATGCTCTCTCAGATATGCCCATATAAGCAATTGGTTTAAGGAATTTTACATCTGAAAATAACCTGATTCTAAACCTTACCTGTCTACATGGACCAAATTATATATCATAATGTGGACATCAACCGTGGACCTGATCCAGAGGTCCTCACTTCCCACAGTCTTACTGAGTCAGGTGAGAGCTCTAAGTTCTCACAGATTTTAAGAAGCAAAATGATTAATTCTAACAGTCAGTCTCAAACAGACCATTGTATTACAGATGAGGTATTCAAGATAGTAAATGTATCTCTGTCATTTAATGTCTGAAAAATTGCCATTTTCTTTTGCAGATTACCACACAAAACTTGCAGTTATAAGTGGTGGAATTGGAGCTCACAGTATTGAAATAAGTTGAAAATATGCATATGTTTTCCTCATGGAAAACTAGTCAGTACCAAAAGTATCTGTCCCATCAATTACAGCTGATGTCAAGCAGCTACTATTACCAAGAACCCTGCTTTAGAGCACATAAAGCTTGATAAATTCTTTGCTTTCTTGAGCTCAGCAAGCAAGGTGGCCAAGAAGGCAAATGGCATCCTGGCCTGTATCAAAAACAGTGACACCAGCAGGACCAGGGCAGTGATCATCCCTCTGTTTTTGGAACTGGTGAGGCCACACCTTAAATACTGTGTGCAGTTTGGGGTCCCTCACTACAAGAAAGGCATTGAGGTGCTGGAGTATGTCCAGAGAAGGGCAATCAAGCTGGTGGAGGGTCTGGAGGACAAGTCTTATGAGGAGCAGATGTGGTTTTTTAGCCTGGAGAAGAGGAGTCTCAGGGAGGTCCTGCAACTACCTGAAAGGAAGTGGTAACAAAGCAAGCTGGGGGGCAGTCTCTTCTCCCAAGTAATAAGGGATAGGACAAGAGAAAATGGCCTCAAGTTGCACTAGGGGACCTTCTTGGGGTATTGGGATAAACTTCTTCATGGAAGGAGTAGTCAAGCACTGGAGCAGAACACCCAGGGAAGCAGTTGAGTCACCATCCCTGGGAGTATTTAAATATGCGTAGGTGTTAAACGGAGGGACATGGCCTAATGGTGGACTTGGCAGTGCTGGTTTAACAGTTGGACTTGATGATCTTAAAGGTCTTTTCCAACCTAAACGATTCTATGATTCTAGGCTGAAACATTACACAAAGTGCCCACAGCCAGCAGGAGCCTGGGGAACTGCAGGTTATACAGCAAACAGCCCAGATTAGAACCAGTCCTGTACAAACAAACATGAGATGAAGGACTGCAGTGTAGGAGAACAAAACTACTTTTAAGGCAAGGTTGTGTGGTGAGATTAATTATAATACATGAAAAAACATAAAATTTGGTAATACCTAATAAATTGTTAATGGAGGCAAGCAGGGAAATTACTGCTATCTTGAATTAGTGTTTTCAGCTGTGACTGAAATACAGAATCTCTTGTTAAACAGAATCATTATTGAATAAGCCAATGAACCATGTAATAATAATGCTTGTCTCCTCACGTATTTCATCCCCAGCAGAGGTGTTCAGATAAACTCTCATGCACAGAAAGCAAAGTCTCTACTCCTCTACTCCATCAACAAGCAACATCTTGTGATTGCATTTCCCTCTCAACAGCAATGCACACATTGCAGTTTAGCACTTTATCATGTTTGTGTTTATTTTTTAATTAAAAGCCAAACTAACAAAACCAAATGAAGCATAAACCTTAGGGTATCAGTATATGTTAATATAATATCCCATTTATATTTCTATATAAAAATTTATATAAATCTATATATAAATATATCTATATTTATATATATATATTCCCTCCTCCCACCAAGAAGTCCTTTCTGAGTTTCCATTACTACCTTCCCTGTCCCTTTTCTCTCCCATAACATCATGGTGCTGAAGTATATCAGTATGAAGTGTGAGGCTAAAGACCACATTTCAGAATTAATTCTTGCTGAGAGCAGAGTATGAATAAGGTTTTCTTCACAAATACATCTTCAATTCATTTTCTATCCAAATTTAAACAAAATTTTTTCCTGATTCCAGAACTCAATGTGTAAGTTTTCTCCAATACATTACTCCTGGACTGACAGTACAGGTACAGTCATTGATAATGTGTAAACACCAAGGTATTCTCTCATTCCAAGTAAGAGATGCTAGGAACACATTTGGCATCTATCTGCAACCAGCTTAAGGGACTTCTGACTTCAATCACAGCCACTTCTTGCATTAGGTTGAAGCTTGGTTTGCTTCTCCTCCCACTTGTCACAGAAGGCTGTTGGATTGCAATAAGCCTCTTTCAGTTGCTGCTGGACTTCCACTTCTGTGGGTTGCTGTGGGTGTGGAACTGCAGTCTCAGCCAATGTTGCCAATGTTGTTGTTCTGCCAACCACTTTGGGAATATTTCCATCTCTTACTTTGCACGAAAAAGACACTGTTCATTTCTTATAACACACAAGAGGCAGAACTCTTATCCAGTATGCTTTACCTAAGAAAATTAAATAAGCACAGTTGTTTTTTGCATATATATATATATATATGCATACAAGAAAGAGAAATCTATTCTCTTTTTATTTACTGGAGCTTCCTTGTATCACAGTTACAATTGGCAGTTAACAACAGAAAAATTAAGTCAGCTATAGATTTTTGGTTCTCTTTCAAATCCAAAGAATAAAAAATTTATGATGCTGTTCTGGAATCAGTCCTAAACATACGTTCTTGGACTTGTTTTAAAAGAATTCTTTATTCCAAAAATAACTCCATATTCCAAAAATTTTGATTCAGTATATACTGCCCATATTAAAAGCTTACACAGCTTTTAAAAGCTTAAGTTATGCATATTTCCTTTGTTTCAGAAAGATATCTTGCAGCTTTCACTGTCTCTGTAACAAATAAGTTGATTAAAACAAAACTTGTCAAGGCAAAGTTGTAAAATGTGATTTATGGCATAATGACTTAAAAATCAAATTCAGATCCCATGTAAGTAGATGCACCACTACATTTTTCATAGCAATGACTCATTCCAGATCTGAATTTGGCTCTCTGTTAGAAACTGAAATCTTGATACCTCCATTACTGCAACATCAGCCAATTTTGTTTCCTCTGTAAATTTTAGTGGATTCTGTATTTTAGGCCTGTCTTTAATTCAGGACAATAGAAGGGTGAACAGATTCTTAAGGTACAAAATTTGGACAAAGAGCATCTGGCACAGACATCCTGTGAGATCTTTGTCTCTGCAAGTATTTCTGTTTGAAGACCTAAAAATTCAAACAATAGGTCTTTCTATTTTTACTGCCTCTGACTCTAGGGTGCAATCCAGACCTCTAATTTGAATTTTTCTAGTTTGGTGTCTAGGCTTGTGTAAAGGTGTTTGAGGAGAGTTACATAGTTCAAAACATGTGCTTTCACAGTACCTGTCTGAACAGTGATCCAACTTAAATATCTGTATCAGGAAGCTGGCTTCACCATGTATTCATCAGAGACAGATATTTCTTCTTCCTTTCATTGATTACAGTTAAATAGTTGAAGTGAGTTACAACAATATGTCCCCAGAAGCAGCAATCCAAAAGTCTCTCTCCACCTGCAGGAAAGCCACACAGAGCTCGGACCACAAGTTACAGTGATGGAACTTCTCTGGACAGTTTTTCCTTGGTTTTGTTTAGGCTCCAGAGTCTGGAATTCCTTCCTGTCCCCAAACCTGTGTTTTGCACCTAAAGACATCTCTTCCAAGAGCTTGACATTTGCCAACTTCTGCTAGCTTTTAAACATAGCTGGCAGAGGAAGCAGTGTGGCAGGCCCTGTTCTCCATCAAGTTGCTAGGTGACTGACAGTCTCAGCCTCCACATGTCCAAACTACCTTTTGTCAAAGGAATGGCCTCTGATTTCTGTAAAAGTAGGTGTGATTTGTGCTGACAAAGAAGGAGCTTGACTCTGCAACCTACTGCACAGGGCCTGTATCTATGAGGGAGGAGTTCTTGTCTCTACTGCTGAGTTTCACCTGTTTCATTACAAAGTGGGGGAGAAGGACTCCACTTTCTGTAAGGTGAATGTCTCAGCCAGCAGGTGACAGAACCAGTGGTCCCTCACATCTGGTCTGGCCCTATGAATGCTCTGTTTTCTGCTGCTTACAGAAACACAGGCATCATCTACTTAAACGCTTGAAGTCAGGTAACCTTTCTGAAACAAGCCTTGAATAAGCAATTTTCAGGATGGCAATTATTTCTCAACAGCTAAAGCTTTCTATTCAGTCCAAATGCAGTAGCATTCAAATTCTGATCTGGATGCTCACTTAAAATGAAGCACCAAGTACATTTGTGTATATTCTCAAGTCCCTACAGTCATGATGTAACCAATGTTTTCAAATACCCTTATAATGCGATAAGAGTAAATTAGGAAAAAGGAACACATCTCCTCATGGCAGGGGAGTTGGAACTAGATGCTCCTTAAAGTCCCTTCCAACCCAAAACTTTGTATGATTCTACAATTACATGACATTTTCATAATTTAAATGCAAATTTATTTTATAAAGGCCAGTAATACAGTAAAATACATAACTGTCAATTAGCTGTTTTTACCAAATGAAATATGAAAGGGATAAATAGGGATACTATGGTGTATATGTATATAGAATATCAATATATTAGTATATATCAAGTAGATTTATACTGATTTATGCTATTATGTGTTAGTTTACACAATACACTTTTATATAACTATTTATGAGTGTTTAAAACTATAGTAAATACTAAAGCTGATGTAAAGCACAGAAAGAGTTAGACCTTCAGCTCTGCAAATTCCAACAGATTCTTCACACAACACTAAGCTTATCCATTGCCTAACTATTTTATGGTGCAACAATTTTAACTTCACATTAAATTAAGCACCATGATTGTAACTTAGAAAGGAAAACAGAAATAAAAAGGCTATTGAAGTATTGTATGAGCGAGTTAACAGTATTGTAAGAACTCTGGCTTCTGGAATTTCCTGAGTTTTGAGTGCTTGACTTTATGACTTGGTACTGCACCAAAACTAAAGCTTTCTTTATAAAGAAAAGAGGCAACAAAACCCAGGATGTTTTCTTTGGGATTTTTCTACATGCTTTTGACTTCTTCAGTACATCTTATAAATTGCCTAAGCACAACCTTACACCTCTGTCTAACATCGGCTAAACAGAGAGATAATAAGGAGGCCTCAGCAAACAATAATCTGTCATACACCATATTGCAGAGCACAGTGTGTTCCAGATAGCTAGACCACTACTTTTCACCTTTTTCCATCTGCTGCTCTCTCTAATCCTCATATATTAGGGCATGACAGTCTGCTCTCTAAATCTTAGTAGCTCCTTGCTCCTATAAAATTCAGACTTAAGTAAAAAATGCCTTTAAAAATGTGACATGCAAAAGTGGATGTATGGCTTTGTGAATCTGGAAAAGGAATTTATATTTACTGTACTTACCTTTGTATTCACTCTTGCCTCTTGTCTGTTTAGACATAGGCTTTCCACTGCAAGAGCTCTGTGCACACTTCTGATTAATGCTAAATCATAAGGCTACTTCAAAGTTGGTGCACAGACTACAGGTGTCATAATCTCCTAAAACTCAAATCCTACCAGCTGTCTACTTATCCTAGCAGCTTCCCTGACTTTCAAGATACTGAGAGGCAATGCACGCAAACCTCACGTACTATTTATTCATCTGCTTAACAAGGAAGGAGGCCCAATACAGACTCCTACAGTGCAAGAAAAAAAAAGGGGGGTCTTAGTTTATGGCCAGACTAATACACATTTATTCTCACCAAGGACATCAGTGTGAACACAGATTATGTGCTTGTCATGCACCTTACAGAAAGAAGCCCCAGCTGCTGCAGCTCAACAATGAATCAGGAACACACTCAGAAGTGTGGTGGGGTTGGATTTTTTTTAATGGATTAATAGAAAGTAAAAACCTGCTTGCCCTCCTTATTTTTTTACTTATATTTTTTTACTTTATCGAGCAGCTTCTGTTGGACCTCATACATATACAGCTCAGACAGAAAACCAAAGAAACAGCATTGTTACTGCTGTTTCCATATATATCCAAGGTAATTTTTAAACTGGCTTAAAAAGTGTTCCAGGGCTTCTCTCCTTGAATAGCATCAGAGTCCTTACAGCAATACTGTGTAATTCTCAAATATGCTTTGTTTCACTGACATAGAACATATAAACCAGATTAGAAAGTAGTCTTAGAATTGATTATTATTATGCAGGTCCCACATAAAGATATGAAATACACCTGATGCATGATATGAGAGTAAAGAGTAAATGAAAAATAGAAGATTGCTTCAGTAACCAATGAAAATAGTATACAGAGCTACCAGAAAGAAAATAAGCCAGGTTGAAAAGAAACTTCACAAGCACAAAAGCTATCCTGCACAAAGAGCCAAATGCAGCATGTGTGCTTCTAAATCTCATCCTATTTTGAGGAATTTAATCATGGATAAGCCTTTTGCTGCCACCTGTACAGAAATCAATGCACAGAGTACTTCAGGGCAATGAAAATAAGTAGGATACTGAACAGTTGAACTAACAGAAAATAAGTAGGATACTGAACAGTTGAACTAACAAACATGAATCAAACCAGGGATCCAAACTTTTCTGCAGTAAAAGTTTTATCCATGCTCATTCTTGCAGATGGCAAGATTAATTGCTGTTCAGTAACATTCATTTTTATGTGAAATATTATTTTAATTTTGGCCTTTCATTTATCCAGTATAGAAACTACACAAGCATAAGTGGCAGGTGTCAGAGAACAAACCTGTGGTAGAACCACGCAGTTGTTTCCAGAGCTCTGGAGAGACTGCTAGGGCGATGAGGGTGCTCACAACCCTCTTATACTGAGATGACAAACTTTTACTCTGTGAAAAGTAGAGTTTTCCTGCCTCAGAGGCATGCCAGAGCAGAGTCCTGGAGGTCCACTGACATCTGGTGGTCACTTCACTCTAAAGAAGGCTAAGTCATACATATTTAATTTTACTGTGACTTGATCAAATTACATTTTACAGGTGGTCTGACAGAAATACATGCCAGGGAAGAATTAAGTTACAGGTCTTACTCTGTGTTTATTTACTTAGTGGAATTTGATAGCTACAAGTAAATGCAGATGAACTGCAACACACAAACAACAAACTCAGTTAAAACTGCCAGTACATTAATAGCATTGTTGGATTAAACCCACTCTAGAGATAATAAAGCTTTTCCAAATAGAGACATTTAATTCAACAAGTTCTTGAGAACCACTGGATCATGAAATAGAATTATATAAAACTGTCTTTTTTACAAATAAAAAAGCACATTGTTTCCTAGGTAAGGTGTTTCTTATTACTGAAAAGGAGTAATGAGATTTAAGTCTACTTTTGCTAGACAACTAGCACAATATTAAATAATGAGCAGGAGTATCCAATAATCTTATCTATATTGATATGTGTTAGAAGGTGAGACTGCCCAGACAGAAACTGCCTCAGTTCTCTCCAGCAAACTTGAGATGATTTCCTTGACACCTAAATGCAATTGTGCAGGGAGACCACAGCCACCAGCACTGGACCAAAAAGGTACTTAGGTCTGTTAGCACTGTTTGTTGATAGGCAAACACTTAAAGATATGCTTTGTTTGTTGCATCTATGTACGACTTGTAAACAAAACTCTGAGGCTTTTGAACATTCATCAAGCATACAAAAGTCTTACTAAACTGTCATAAGAATTTCCAGCCCTTCCAAATGCTTTTTTTTTGCTGCAAAATGATTCAAAGTCTACTTTCAGGTAAATGTACATTTCTTGTTGAAAGGGGAGATCAGTTCAAAACTAATAAAACTCACAGCATCTGTTGAGTAGTAGGAAGTAATCAAATTGTTTTTCTACACCTTTCCTGCATGCTACAAGAGGGCAGTTTTGCAAAAAATCAGCAGTACAAATTGTCTCCAAACTTTCTGTGTTTGTCACTTACCATCAACACGACCCCTATCCATAAGTACATGGATTACTAAATTACAGCTTTACCTTCAATCTAGGCTACCTAACCAGACTGATAGAATAGTGAACTATTTTTAATTAGTTATACAAAAAGGCATTGCTCCGCATATGTTTTCTAGTTGGCTGTGGCACGTTGTGAGCAAGCATTTTATAGAGACACGTGCAATTGCTAATGTTGCCAAGAAGTGTGCAAAAATAGCCAGTGCTCAGAGTGAAACACAAAAGGGTACACGGGACACTCACACAGAGGCAACTGTATCAAGCCACCCCAAAAAAAGCAGCAAATGTGCACCAAGATAGTTTGATTTGATTCTGCCAGAGTTTGAGGCTGAGCCTGAAAGGCTTTTAAAATACAGGTGTCAGGTGTTTTGCTCCCATTTGTATTTCAGCAAAATTCTAGTTCTGTTATCCAGTGATGCCTCTGGAGAATTTCACTTGTGTGGTACATAAATCACTGATGTTCTTACCTGTTTCAGGTCTTTTCCTGTACTGCTGCATGAACATACACTTACAAAAGTGGCTTCACAAGATTATTTTTTAACACATTCCTAAAGGTCCAACTGCAAATCAACAGACAATAATCAGTACAGAGAAACTTGGTCTTGTTTTTCTACACAATGTTCCAATTAAATCTTACTCTGAGCATTTAAAGTAAGAGCTATTTTCAGTATTTTAACAATGCTGGTTTCTGCACAATAATGCATTTCATCTACAGTGAAAAGCTGTCACATTGCTGCATATCTATTAAATAAAAGCATTTTAATTAGGTCAGCTACTGGGTAAAGGAGACAATAACCACTTTAATGAAGCACTGTCACAGTTATAGGCCCTTGGCTGAAAAGTTCATCTCTTCTTTCCTTTGTCATCCCCCCAAAACATATTTTTGAAAAATATCTCAGCATTGCCAACCCAATTAAACAGCAGCAGGAGATGATTACTCTGTGGCAATGTTCTAATTCACAGACATAATCGTTCTTCTACGCTTATATTTTATTGAAGATATTTTCCTGGGGGGCAGAGATGCACTCCACTCACCACCAGGGACAGACAAGGTCTAAAAATAATTTTGCCTGGTTCTAATCGATAGCACCATGTTGGCAAATCTCTTCCGAAGACACAGGAAAGCGAGATAGCCCACCCCTGCCAGCATGCTGACCAGCAGGGTGGTGCCAAGAACCCTGGGAGCCCTTTTCTTGGCCACACGGAATGCTGTTGGCAGGACAGCTGAGATTAATATATTGTTGACGTGTCCCAAAACTTTGTAAAATGCTTTTCTCTTCACGACACGTTCATAATAAGCTTCCAGGTTGGGCCGCTTTCCATTTCCCCAGTTTCTTCTTGCTAATCCCAGAAACTTCAGGCGATGTAATGTGACAGCAAGTGACACATCTGCCAGACTGAAGAAATCACCACAGAGCCAAGGCTGATTTCCGTCTTCTAAGCAGAGATAAAACATAAAGCATACTAATAAGTACATTTTGTTTAGTGCTACTTCAAAGTACCATCTAATAAAGAGCAACAACACTTCAGCTAAAATATTACTTTAATCAATAAACATTTTCCTAATCCCTGTCCACTCTTTGCACGATCTTGTAAAGTCTTAGCCTCAGCAGCCTGGCCTACATTTGTTAAGGAAAAAAAGATCCCCATTCCAGGATCATAAATTAAAACCCACAGTAAACACTTATTTTCCTCAACTAGATTTCTCAAATCTGGATTAAATTAAACAGGATTGGAAAGGAGGAAAGCAGTTTAGCTTTTACTGAAAAGCTACCACTTGTCTGAAGAATTTCTCATCTTGCCTGTGTCACTCAGCTCTATGGCATTCACTCAGGAACTAACTCCAGCTAACTTGTTGAAGGCTTTCAAGCCAAAAAGAAATGGATCAAATGACTGACTTGCTCCAAACATATCAGCCCATTGAGATGACAGAATTTGTCTACCTGTCCCTCTTTTGTGTCTCTTAGACCCCAAATTATGGGAGTTTTACACTGAGATGTTTGAGAAAGGACAAATATTCACACTGCTCACCCCTAGTCAGGAGCACAGATGAAGACCCCAGGTACTCTCCCCAGTCAAAGGAAAGAGGTCAATCTTCCTGGGATGGCTCAGAGCAGGCACTGCCAGACAGCGCCACAATTCACTGTCAGCAATCTGAACCACCACCACCTGAAAGGGCTGACATGTACTGACTATACCAAGAGCTTTTGAAACCCAGGATATGAAACCTGACAGCCAGCACAGCTATCATAGTTGCCAGCATAAGTACTCTGCTCTAGCCTAGATCTTGAATAGGGAGGACTATGCTGTTCTTGTCTCATTTGTAACTTCTGCAGTTCATCCCACACAGCAGGCATGGAAAAATGCTGGCACAAACACTCAGCAGCACCTCTCTGGAAACAGAGAAATTTTGCAGTCTTCTTTCCAACACATTTTCCACCACAGAAAACCAACAGTTTGGCACAAAGCTGGTACAAGTCCATTTTGACTGGTTATATAGGTCTGGAAGAAAGGCTTCTGTAGAAAAGGAGTGTATCCTGGGTTGCTGAAAGGATACCTGGGAATTCATCCAGTGCATTAAATAAGATGATGGAAAAGACCTAAGAATCTATCCTGTGTGAAAGAAAGATGCCTGCAGTGGCAGTAGTAATAGTTGAGGGATTCAAGCAATTGCAAGAGAAGCAGGAGCTCTGAGTTTTACCAGGACCTGGAGAAGTACAGATCACAAACCTCCAAAGTAGGAATACCTCAGACAAAATTCCAAGAAGCAATAGTCCCATGTATCACAAAATCTTGCGATCCCAGAAGCTTTCATAAGCTCATCAATACTGTATCAGTTGACCCCTTGGAAAGGCTACTTAGCAGAGAAAGGAAAGGGGTTGCTGGAAATGGTGGCAGACATAATTTGCTGAACAAAATCCTTCCATCCTTTATGAATTAAAATAAAGAAGAATCTGTGATTCTTTCACTGTTGAGTCAGTAGAAAATTTAATCTAGATTTTCAACTGCTGGTTCAAACCTACAGTTGTGATAGTAACCAGTAATTATTACAATAGCTATTTATAGAGCTAAATGCAAAAAGTTATTGATTTGAGCAGATGCAGCTGATATTGACTGATGCTTCATGTAGCTCCCAGTGAAGCCAGGGGAAGGACTCCTATTAGCATCACTGGGAGCTGAACCACACTGTGAATGAGCAGAAGGCTAATTCCATTTAAACAGAATTTAGGATGCTGACATGGTTAAGTGCCTGTGGGTATAGATCAGGGGGAAGGTCAGCATTGCAGATGTCCTTGTAGGAGTGTGTTACAGACCTGCTAGCCACCACAGAGAGGCAGATGATGCATTCTACAGGAGGCTGGCAGAAGTTTCTCAATTTCCAGCCCTTGTACTTATGGGGGACTTCAGCCTGCCAGATGCCAGCTGAAAATACAACACAGTGGAGAGGAGCAGTCTAGGAGATTCCTGGAGTGTGTGGAAGAAAACTTACTCTCAACTGGAGAAGGACTCATGGGTGATGTGGTGGTCAGTGGCCATCTTGAGCACAGCAACCATGAAATGATGGAGTTTTCAGTTCTGGGTGGAATAAGGAAAGGCACCAGCAGAACTGTCACCTTGGACCTCTGCAAGGCAGACTTTGGACTGCTCAGGAGACTGATTGACAGAGTTCATTGGGAGTCAGTCCTGAAAGGCAAAGTAGTACAGGAAGGATGGGCAAGATTTTAGGAGGAATTCTTAAAGGTACAGCAACAGGTTGTCCCCATATGCTGTCAGGGAAAAAGACCAGCCTGGTTAAACAGGGAATTTAGGCTGGAACTCAGGATAAAATGGACTGTGTCTCACCTCTGGCAGGAGTGGGGTGCTACAAGGATGTCATGAGGTTTTGCAGGAGAAAATTAGAAAGAAAGCAAGACTTGAACTTAATTTGGGTGCTGCAGTTAAAGACAACAAAAATGGTTTTAGTAAATACAATGGCAGCAAAAGGAGGGCTAAGGAGTGTCAACCCTTTGCTGGATGAAAGGGAAAACATAGTGAGGGATGAGGAAAAGGCTGAAGTACTTAATGCCTTCTTTGCCTCAGTCTTTAACACTAAAACCCGTGGTTCTCAGGATATCCAGCTCTCAGAGCTGGAAGATGGTGATAGGGAGCTGAGTGAACCCCTACAACTCAGGAGAAAATGGTTAGTGACCTGTTTTGCCAGTTAGATACCCACAAGTCTATGGATAAAGATGGGATGTGCCCAAGAGTAAGAAGGGAGCTGCCAAAAACTTGCCAATTATTTCAATCATTTACCAGCAATCCTGGTTAACCACAGAAGTCTGTTGCCTGCAACTTAGCAAATGTAATACCCATCTACTAGAAGGGTCAGAAGGAGGATCCAGGAAACTACAGACCTGTCATCCTGACCTTGGTACTGGGAAATGTCATGGAGCAGATTGTCCTGAATGTCACTATGTGGCATGTGCAGGACAACCAGGGAAACAGGCCCAGCCAGCATGAGTTTACAAAGGCAGGTCTTGTTTGGCCAACCTGAATTTCTTACGCAACCAATGACATGCTTACTGGATGAGGGAAAGACTGTGGATATTATCTAGACATCTGTAAAGCTTTTGACCTGTCTCCTAGAGCATTCTCCTGGGTAAACTGGCTGGGTGGGTACATTCTTCATTGAGTGAAAATCTGGCTGGATGTCCAGGGAGTGATGGTGAATGAAGTTACATGCAGTTGATGGCTGGTCATTAGTGGGGTTCCCCAGGGCTCAGTATTTGGGCCAGTCCTTTCTAACAGGATAAGAGGAAATGGCCCTAAGTTGTGCCAGACAAGGTTCAGATTAGATATTAGAAATGTTTTTTACTGAAAGAGTGGTTTTTTACTGAAAGGCATTGGAATATGTTGCCCAGGGCAGCAGACAGCAGGATATGGTTTAGGTGTGGTTATGATGGTGCTGCGTTGATAGTCAGGCTAGATCATCTTGAAAGTCTCTTTGAACATTGATGATTCTGTGATTCTGTGAAAAATTTGACTTTCATTTGGGTGGAGGCAGGTAACAGGACTGCTTTTCAAGAAGGTGAGGAAAGAGGGCTGCCTAATGATTAGAGCAATTATTCAGATTGCTTATTCTGCATATACCACAAATATCAGCAGAGTATCTGCACAAGATTATAATAAACCTGTGTTAAACATTAAGGTTGTGATCATTATAGTGAACTGAAGCCTACACCTATAACATCAACATTCTGTAGTTAATCTTTTTTCTGATTTTGTTGCTAAAAATACTAAAAAATCGTGCAGCTAATTATACTCATTTTGCTGAAAATGTGATCAAGCACTCTCATGAAACAGTGAGAACTCTCTGACTGGAACAGTAAAGTAAGCTAGTATTTAAAACTGTATTGATCCCTTCTGTGATGTATAGATCAATATACACTAAAAGTATCAAATCCGACACATTAAAAATTGCTTTAGAATGGTGCTGTCAACAAGTTTACTCAGTATCCTCAAACAGAAATATTAACAAGATCTAGCAAGAAAAATTCCTTACCTGGTGTTTCCTCATTTCGCCGCTGCAATTCAGTCTCAACCTGATCCAAAACTTTTTCCAGTTCATCCAGTATTTTCTTTAGATATTTTATATTATCATGATCCAGCAGTTTAGACTAAATAGACATACAGGTTAGTTATTTAATCATCATACAGAGTTTATACTTTTATCAGAGAAGCTTATACTTAGGATACTACAGTGTTTGTTCATAAAATGTGATTATTTTCTCCACATAGTCAGATAGATACTACATGGATACTGGTGACCGTTCAGAAAACAGAAGAAAACTTTCGAGATGCCAGATATTAAAGTTTGCCTATCCCTGCAGGGTGCTCAACAGCCCAACACCAGCACTGATGTGTACTTACCTTTGAAGTCAGGGGGACCAGTCCAGTACTTCAGCACACACTTGAAGTGTGTAGCTGATCTGAGGACAGACTGTTTCATGCCTTGAAGGGTTAAACTGCATGACATTACTGGTAATGACAAGTGAAACAAATGTTTATATTGTGACCAAAAAATCTAACACTAACAAGCTCATAATAAAGGGGCCCATACAAAGGGGTTTCTTACCTTAAGGCGCTTCTGTTTTGCTATATAGGCATCTTGAAGATCTGGATTTTCTTCTGCAAGTTTCTTCAATTCTGATTCTGTGTTACTTATTTGGCCTAATTAAAAGAGATTTTAAAAAAAGAAAAAAAAACCACAAAGCAAACAAAAAAAGGAATGACAAATATTAGATATCCAGATATACTCATAATGCAACCCACAGGAACTGATCGATCGCCTGTGTACAATATCATACCAAGGAAATTGGAAGTGCTGCTTCAATACAGCATCTGCACCAGGTTAGGATTTAAATACATCACATTTTGGAAAACTTGATTGCTTTTAAATTGACCTACCACACCTTCAGCTCATCAGTTTGCAATGTGACAGTGCTGGTAGGCCCACACTGGGATTTTTTGTCACTGTAGGTCATAGGCATAATTTCACAGCAAAAGCCTAAATGCCACTGAATATGGAGCCAAGGTGTTTTCATTTAGCTAAAATCTGATGCCAGAGTCTGTGATCCTTTTGAAAATGTTCTTTAAGAACTGTGTGCATGACCTAGAAGCACATTCATTACATGATTTAAAGACAGAATGATGTGAAAAGTTTATTTTACTGATTTCTACTATGTGTGTATAGTCTTTTCCTTAAAATGGGGCTTTGCTTGAAAATGCCATACTTATAAACCTAGAATACCAAAAGACAGTGATTTATAAGTCTTCTAAAATAAGTATTTCTAATCATAAAACAAGAACAAAAGAATAATTATAGAGCATGAATCACCTCTCACTTGTACTTGATAGTAAAGTTTGGTTACAATTAAGTCTGATAAATTAAACTGATAAAAATTCTTTCTAGAGAATAACAAACTCACTTTTTTATATATTCATTTCATCATGACTGTGAAAGCCATCCTTCAATATAGTGTATGAAGAAATTGAAGGATATACTCATACAACTATAATTTTATGTATGCAATTAATTACTTACTTGGATTCGGTATGCATAAACATAATACACAACTGGCTCATGCTGGCTCATAATATCTAGCAGTCTGAAAAAAATGGTGTTTCAAGCTGAAAATGAAACCATCTCCAACCAGGAGAAGTTTGAACATGCAAAGGAATTGTTAAGAAACATCCACAGGCTTTTCAAAAAAATGCTTCAAATCAAAAAATGTAGGCCATGCTTTAAGCATGAAAAGATAAGAAACCATCCCAATTTAGATGAGCAATAACATTACCTCTGCCAGTATGAACATGTGCAAATTGAGAACAATTTATACCAACTAGAAGCTGGAGCAGAAGAATACACACAGCAAGAAAAGCAGAAGACAATGTTGTAAAGTGAACTGTAATAAAAGCGCTGAGTATTACCATGTGAAAACAGAAAAACTATCCACAATGCCTATGAGTAAAACACAATTGTTCAATAAACAGTTAGCATCCATATTTAGGAAAAAAAACCACAAAACCAGACAATGCACTGATGTAAGAAAAATATTCATGTTCTTGAACAAGGGGGAGTGGCTTTAAACTGGAGGTAGATTTAGATTAGATATGAAGAAGAAATTCTTTTATTTGAGGGTGGTGAGGGTCTGAAAAAGATTGCCCAGAGAAGCTGTGGACTCCCTATTCCTGGAAGTATCCAAAGCCAGGCTGGATAGGGCTTGGAACAGCCTGGTCTAGTGGAAGGTGTCCCTGCCTACAGCAGGGACATTGAAACTGCATGATCTTTAAGGTCCCTTCCAACCTAGGCCATTCTATGATTCTGTGATTTTATGACCCCATGATTCTATGTTACTTCAGTAACATCAATCATACAACTATATGGAGAATCAGCTGCCTGCCTTCACTTCTGACAACACAACAGTGTGGCTAGTAAGAGAACTGACTTACCCAAAATTTTAAGGAGGAGGAGAAGACATTTTGTTAGAAATTTGATTTCTCAAGCTAACACAATATCACTGTTTATGATATCATGGACTTATTAATAGTATAGATGTATTACATTTCAAAGACTTGCAGTATTTGAGTTTGTTTTACAAAGCATTCTAAAACATCATACCAAAAAAAAAAAAAATCAAAAGTATATAAACCACTGACATTGACAAAAAAAATCTGGGATCTCAGAATGTAATTGTAAACAGGGACTCATCATCTAGCCCTGCTGTCAGGAGTTGATACTAGTAGTTCTAGTAGTTCTAGTCCTAGAACTACTTAGATCTTTTGTAATACATTGAAGGAAACATAAAGGCATCAATTAAAAGGTAGCCATGATACAAAAATTATCTCCACAGACACCTCAAAAATAACACTTCCTCTTTCTCATTTTCAAATACCAACAGAATACACAATCAATAAAAAGTATATGCACAAATCATCAAGGACTGCAACTAAAATTCATAAACTGTGCTCAGTATTTTGTGTTTAAGGTGGACTTAAGAAAGAAGATTAATGTAATGCAGCAACCTAAGTAATAGACATTCATAGCTACATACTACCAGTACATACTACGGATTCTGCTGGTAGCATAGGCTGGAATCATGGAGTCCACTGTTAACTCGGGGTGCAGGATGCAGCCGTGTGTGTAGGCATCCATAGGCAAGGAGTCTAAAAGCTCCCTGTAATGTTGCACCCTTGGATAATACATGCTCCCCTCTTCTGGCATTAATCTTGGTACTTCCTCTGCAAAACAAAGTTAAAAATAAAGAAAAGAAGAATCATATAATTGACCAAAATTCATTCAGTCGTGTCCAGCTGGGACAGGTGACACAGCCACAGATAAGAAAGCTTCACTTGTTCCCCAACATAACTCAGTGGTGTGATTGCAGCTTGGCGAAGCGTATATTTGTAGTTCATTTTAAAATGTTTTCTAATTCCAATTCCTATTTAGCAACTCACACAAACATGTATTTAAAAGGCTTTCAAATCAGAAAACCACTCTCAGATCTGTTACATACATCTAGGAATGGGTGACCATGACATACAATCCTATAATGCTCTCACAGTTGGGAACACCTGAGATCCCAGGAAATTGTTAGGGCTGAAACATTTCTACTCCCGCAATGATGTAAAAACTACAGTACAGGAATCCTACACAAAGCACAGCTGGAAGTATTCCTGCGCATCAATGAGTTTTTACCCTACCCTTGATCTACCTGGGCCCCAGCTCCTTTTTTGACTAAAAGACAGCACAAATTATGTTCACTCCACAATGAAATTTTCTTCATGCCTCAGAAATCATTGTGCTAAATCCCTGAAATACAAAATGCTGCTATCTTCACACCTATACAAAATACAGCTCTTCATTTCCTTCAAAAATTGAGGCGGGTTTTTTGGTTGTATTTGGTTTTTCAGGTTTTTTTTTTAACAGTACAGGCACAAAGAACTTCAAAACCCTGCACACGATCACTTCCAATGCTTCTCTTCCTGCTTTTTTACCTCTTCATTCCATTTTGTCTCCAAAAAAATTTGCTCATTCTACTTCCATTGTACTACAGAAGATTATTCTGAAATTAAGCATGTTTCTTCTCATCTCACAGAGAATCTGGACCTCCTTAACAAAAGCAGTCATGCAGCTCTGTTCAGTATGTTCTTTTTCATGGCAGTGTCACACCAGGGTTAGTGCAGCACGGTGCTGCTGCCATTTCTGGCCTCGCCATCCTTCCTGAAGGGCTAAGGAGGACAGTGGTAGGTTTTACTTATAAAGGTTTACTCGTGAAGGTGCTGGAAAGCCTTCAGCTCATTTTAGAGGAGCATGTTTTCAACCCAAACTGTTAGCTATTAAGAGAACCTGTTTATTTTATTCTGCCCTGAACGAAGAGTCCTGCAGTGACACAGAGCTGCCCCCAGCATTGCTGCAGCCGACAGGGTGAGCGGAAGAACCACATACTGAAATGCCTGTGCGATTACCATCTACAAACGTCGCTTCAAGGTAATCAATAATCTGCGTTGCCTCACAAATGATGTTTTCCCCATGGATCAGGACGGGTACTTCTCCAGAGGAACTCAAGCGCATGAACCACGGCTCGTTGTGCTCGCTCAGTGGCAGGTTCACATCGCGCTCCTCGCACTTCAGCGCCTTCTCGGCTATTGCCAACCGCACCTGGAACGGCACCGCCGGGGTCACCCGGGCAGCATCCCCGCCCGGGCAGCATCCCCGCCCGGGCAGCATCCCCGCCCGGGCAGCATCCCCGCCCGGGCAGCATCCCCGCCCGGGCAGCATCCCCGCCCGGGCAGCATCCCCGCCCGGCCGCTCTCCCGGCCCCGCCTCGGCGCACCCACGGCCACCCCCCTCCATTCTCCATCCCTCATCCTCCATCCCCCATCCCTCCCGCCCCGATACCGCCGCGGGCGCGCAGGGGCTGTGGGCATGGCGGGAGGCTGCGATCCGGGGCCCCGCGCCCCCGCCCACCCCTCACCTTCTGCGAGGAGAAGGACTGCGTCCAGTGGTACAGCACCAGCGGCGCCATGCCCGGCTCGGCTCGGCCCGGCCCGGCTCGGCTCGGCCCAGCTGGGCCCGGCTCGGCCCGCGGCGCCGGGCGGGGCAGGAGGCAGCGCGGGCGCGGAGCGGCGGCCGTGCCCGCCCCGCGCTGATCCGCTCTTAGAAATTACCCGAAGGGGATTCCCGGGGGATGCGGAGGACAGCCCCGTCTTCCCCCCACCCTCGCTGCTCGGAGGACAGCCCTTCCGAAGGGGAAACCGCCTGCAAAGCCGTCTGCAGCATCCCCTAAGGAAGCGCAGGAAGATGGATGCGCAAGTAGGGAAGGTCACATGTCAGGATTTAGCCTTTTATATTTATTTGGGTTTTTGTTTTTTTGTTTTTTTTTTTTTAAACCAGTGCTTCCAATATGAATTTCAGGGACATCAGCAACACATGCCTGGGGAAAAAAAAATTAAAAAAAAAAAAAAAAAAAATTACCGTAAGTCATCCTGAATTGGACCCCGCGGGCAAATTGAGTCTATTGCAAAATGAGTCATAGCAAGAAGGAACAAAGCTTTCAAATAACTTCTTTTGCCTCCAGATGTGTTCTTTCAATCTCAAGACAGAAAGTTTCTTAATTTATTTTTTTTTCTAGGCAAAATTAGAAAATCTAACAGTTTCGCAGGGCTTTTTTCATTTTCCCTGTGTGTAGCAAGGTCCTTTCTGAAAAGCATTTGATAACGAACAATGGCTTACATCATCAGGAAATGCTTCCTCTGTATTTTACACTGGAGATAGTTTAGAAATGTGATTGCTGAGAGTAACATTAGACACTATAAGCAACAGCAAGCAAATTTTAGCAAAGTAAAAAAACACAGTGAGATTACAGAGTGCAGAGTATTGTTCTCTTCATTCTGACTGCTCAATTTCCAGTAAAAGCGACAACTTCAGGTAGGCCTGATAACTCAGTCCCATGTGCCATTTCTAAATAACAGATGAACCTCATGATCAGTATCTTATAGACCTGAACCTAGTATGTTGAGAGCTGTATCCCAATAACAACATTTAAGGGAAATTTTTACTATTGTTAAGCCAGGGAATGGATTTAAGTCACTGAAACAAGGTAATGGACAAATCTTATAAATAAAAGGAAAGAAACAAAAAGCCATCTTCCAGCCCTGTACTGGTCATGGAAGTGGGCACAAAGGCAGGCCCATGCCTTCCTCAGAGATCACTCCCTGCTAGAGTCACAAGCCAAAATAATCTCTTCAGAAGGTCATGCATGGTGAGAGGCTTCTCACAAATCCCAGCTGATGGCAATCAGTGTTACTGATGGTAAATCCCACATTTAGGGGAATTTAATTTAATTGTTGTTCCTCAAAAAGTTGGAGAATGTGCTTAGAACTGACAACAAGAATGCAGTTGATGGCCTTATGGCTGGATTTACTTCTCTTTAAAATACATGTCTAAGGTAAGTGCTGGAACATCCTTTCATGCACAAGGGCTTTAACCTGTGACCAATGCATGGATATTCTCACAGGTCCCTTCCTAGGCTGCTGTTCCACACAGCTAGATCTTACTCAAGGGAAAGAACCAGGAACTGTTGGGGGTTGTTTTTTGTTTGTTTGTTTGTTTGTTTTTTGTTGTTGTTTTTGGTTTTTGATTTTGTTTGTTTTTGGTTTTGTTTTTGTTTTTTTAATTTAGATGAACTAGGCACTCTTTCAGGTGTCTGTTTTGGTTTTTTTTCCTTAATTTTGCCTTTAAATCAAAATGCTGTCATTTCATCAATTACCATATAGACCACTACTCTGTTTCTCTTGGTACAGCTAATTAATTTAATATCACACATAGACTTCTGTGTTTGAGTTACATTTTGTTACCTGGTTTAAATGTCTAGAAAGGCAAAGAAATGTATCCATCTTATAACACAATAAACAAAGAAGAACCAGTGAGAACAGTATTTCCTTCTTCAGACTTGTTCAGACAGAGCACCTACAATCACATACAGGTGATCCTTCTTCCTAACCTAGTCATCCATATTGCTATGAAATACAGGAAGGGTACTGACCAGTTGGAGCAGGTCCAGAGGACCAGGACCAGATAATTAGGGGGATGGAGCACCTCTCCCATGAGGAAACGCTAGGAGGGTTAGGATTGTTCACCCTGGAAAAAAGAAGGCTTACAGGTTGCCAAATTGTGGCCTTCAGTACCTGAAGGGAGCCAACAGGAAAGACTAAGAGTTTTTACAAGAGCATGTAGTGACAGGACAAGGGGGAATGGCTTCAAACTGAAAGAGCGTAGGTTTAGATTAGATATAAGGATGAGATTCTTTACTGTGAGGGTGGTGAGGCACTGGAACAGGTTGCCCAGAGAAGCTGTAAACTCTCCATCCCAACAAATGTTAAGGCCAGATTGGAAGTGACTCTGAAAACCTGGTCTAGTGGAAGGTGTCCCTGCCCATGGCAGGGGTGTTGGAAGTGGATGATCTTTAAGATCCCTTCCACTCTAAGCCATTCTATGATTCCCTGATAAATACCACCCGATGTCCATGTTTATAGTCCTGGTTCCGCTGAAGGAGGGGGTGCCTGCGGCTGGGATCCCTCCAGCTCGACAGGGATGTTCCCACGCCTGACCACACGAGGCCTCCCTTTTCCAAAATACGGTGCACCGAACCTTCCTTCTTCCAGAGATTAAGAAAAAGGGACGAATGATTCCTTTCTCTTGAGAATGAGCACCTATCCATCCACCGAGTCTGCCCCTCTACCATCTCATACCCACAGAAAAGCAAGCAAAAGGGCCAGGTCATGAAAAAGCTCACCACAACCTGGAACACCTTGTTCCACAAGCATTTACACAAGGCTTTACACAACCAAAATAAAAGTCTCCTTTAAAGGAATGTTTAATTTGTGCCATAAATACACAAGCAGCACAAATGCAAATCTGACTGGCATCTTGGCAGCTTGTGGCTTCGAGCAGACCCCTAGCTCTGTGTGATAAATCATTTTTCCTACCCCACTAATGTTCTTGCCCTGTTTCTCTGCATGGCCTCTCTTGGGCCTTTTTTAGCATCCTATAAACATTTACAAAAATATATGTATATATGCATGCCCCTCTACAAGTTTTTTTAATGCGCATATTTTTACACCATGGAAAGAAAATAGCATTTACAGCTAATGCTAAAAATAAAAAACATTTTGATAAACAGTTATATAAACTGGATCAAATATCTAGAAATCAGTATTATGGTAATTAGTTTTCTTCTTTATTTCACCTTTCATTCCATGTTATTAACAAGATACACATAGGTCGGATGTGTCATTAAAATAATTGACACAAGTTAAAAAAATAACTGTTTTTTCTTATCAGATCAATTCATTGTGCATATTGAAACCCAAATTTATTAAGATTACAGGGGCAAAAAAAAAATCTTTTTTTTTCCTCTATGCAGCCAGAGCCATTACAGCTGAAAATTAGCTGGATTCTGTGTAAGAATCATTAACAGATGCATTGGTTCAGTTCCAAGTGCAGAACCAGCCTAATTGACAGTGTTGCAGGAGTTAATACTCATTGGAAAAGTAAGGCAGGTTCTGTTCTGGACCTTCTGTCATCAATGCTTATTGACTAAATTCCACTGGCAGATGCTGCTTTACTGGTGATGATATGAGTCAAAACAACACAGCATTGAACTCAGGTACACAGCT
This sequence comes from Vidua chalybeata, assembly GCF_026979565.1. Classification (NCBI taxonomy): domain Eukaryota; kingdom Metazoa; phylum Chordata; class Aves; order Passeriformes; family Viduidae; genus Vidua; species Vidua chalybeata. The sequence continues at coordinate 121,741,171 of NC_071530.1, read as the reverse complement.
GAGACTTAATACTGACACAAGAACGCACAAGAACTTTCTTCAGCACGACTGAAAAATTAGATATGCAACTACACAGAGAGAGCAAGAGCAGCATTATGTCTTGATAGTCACAGCTAAGACTATCTGTGCCCTAATTTAACTGCATAGAAAACCATGGAGCGATGGCAATTCTAGATAGCTGATTCATGTTCTCAGCAAATATAATTAGTCAGTTAACATTTTACATCCAACAAAATCAACTTATAACAGAATTTATTTAGTCACTTTCAAAGTTATTTAATATATCATACTAGGTTTTCTTCAGGGATTTCACCACAAAATTCTGCCAAATTTTCCCTAAATACTATAGTATTCCTGTTCCATGCAGGAGTTTCTTATGTAAATGCTTCAGAAATACTGTTTAATAATTAATTTTTATATAAAATTTTAGACATTTTATAGTAAGCCTATTTCAAAATAGCTATTAGTAATTTTGATGTAACAAAAATATTAATTATTCTAATGATATATAAATCTCAACAGTTTTATGATTGGAATGGATTTTCCTGAAATATTAGGCTTTTAACATACACAGAGAAAGAGATTTAATGTATTTTCATAAGGAGAAAAAAAGTGCAGTTTCTTAGCTGTAAACCTTAAAATCTAGGTATTAACATTAAAGATTTATCAAGTCTATTCCTCCTCAAGCTTTCATGTAAACAGCATCTTTACTATAAAATCTAATATATCAGGCAGATTCAAACAATTTAAAACTTTTTTTACTTGCCCAATGTTTGTTGTCTCTGTGCACATGTGCTGGCTCACAAACTTGGATCATTACCAAGCTTTCAGGAACAATTCTGGGTCGTCATTTCACATGTTTCTTCTTCCCCCACACTAACTTAGACGAATAACCCACAACAGTGAAAACTTTGTACCCCTGTGCATACCATTCAGGTGTTGATTTTTATACTGGTTTTAATCTAACAGTGATGACATTTTGTTTGTACAGCACTGTCTGGCACACTGGCTTTTGGTTGTCCATTAAAATTCACATATTACCACAACACAAACAATGAATGTAAGAAATATTGCAGCTTCTAGCTATTATTGCCTGTGGGCAAAACCATAGTGCACAACTTTGACCTTGTAACATAGATTGGAAAGATGATGAAGCAAAGTCCACCAAAATTAGAGGGGTGATTTGTACTGGCTTCAACGGGTCCTGTACCAGCTCTTAGGCCAGTTCAAATTCTATTACAGTCACACTGGAAAATGTAAATATCAGTAACTGGATGACACCCAAACACAGAAAGCCTTAAGAAAATCTAAGGAGTTAAATACAATTTTGTAAAATGTCCTTTGAAGTCTCATGGTATTTCCATTTTTGACTGGAAAACAGTTTTGAAAATATTTCATGAAAAATTATAGAAATCAGATTCTTTCCATCCCTGAAACAAACCCAAACTTTAATAATTTTCAAAAATTTCTAAAAATCGTGTTATACTTTCTATTGGAAATATGAACACTTTGATAAATTAATTTGTAAATAAGTTTAAACATTTAATCTTTTTTCCAGCAAACTGCTCAGAAAAATAACTTTAAGATGCTGTAAAGCATAATCATGTACTTCCACACCTTGTTATTGACAAGTAAAAAAATAAGAGCCACTAACGAAGATCCATTTATTTTAACAACATTAATCATGGTGACAACATAGAAACATAACATAGCTGTAATTTAAATGAGGAAATTCTTGTTTCTTCAGTCTTAGTTCTTGCTGTTTGGTCATTACGTTTGTGCAAGCTGGACTAAAACTTAAACAGTAACACGCAAAATATTTCAATTAGATTCCTTGAAATCTCACTTCATGTCAGACATCTGTGTTAGACAGAAGTAAATAAAAAGGTGTTTTGAAAAGCTTAGTTTCATCTGTCCCAGAGCACCCTGCACCAGCACAGCAGCAGGGATGGAGGCTGTTCTGTCCTGGGCCACCATGGGCTCCACGGCACCACAGGAAAATCATGGTTGCTGTCTGGGCAACACAGCTCACAAGTGCTCATGGTGGGGTGGGAGCCATGTAGGTAGGATGTTTTCTTTTGCTAAGACTTTTTTCCCCTCAATCTAAATCACATAATTTATGCATCACTATTGCATTGTGTTTTCAAATTATAGTACAGCAGAAACAACAAGGAAATCGTAGTGGTCAATTACGATACATCAATTTACTGTACATTTACTGAATTTTGAAAACTAATTAATTCTTATTGCTTTAAATAACAGCAGACTATAAAACAGGTGATTAAATTCCCTATCAAATAGCATGCAAACATAACATTCACCTAACTCCTCTCAGTAAGGAAGACCCTCATTTGTGAAAGTAAAAATAGGACAAGATACAGTTTTGGGCAGCAATAGATCTGGGCACTGAATCACTGTCTATGTTCTTTTGGCACTGACTGAAACATGCTGGCATGATTTTTTCTCAACTGCATAACGTCACTCACAAATAGTGAACAAATACCAGAGCTACTGCTCTGAAAACACACTTCCCCTATCACATTTAAAGAAATCCCAATGAGATTTTCTGAAGGAAAACAGAGGTAGGATATTAGTGCCAGCTGAAGACAGGAATACTTATTATTGAGTACTATTACTATTTATTGAGTTATCTGGAGAGGAAAAAAAAAAGGCACTATACAGAGAGAGGGATGAATTTAAATCCCCTGTGTGTAACTGATACAAATGAAAGTATGAAGTTGTCCCTGTGCCCTGTGCGAGCTCAGGGGAGAAGTGAGGGCAGCAGGCGATGGTATGTGTCTGAAATAACAAACCCCCTTCACTAACACCCAAGCTAATGCACCAGTGCAGGGGCAAACCCAGAGGAGAGAAGTTGTAGAAGCTGAAACAAGCTTTTCAAATTTTACAGAGACGTGCAAACTGGTGGGGGGTGGAGGAAGACACAGTGCCTTAATTCTTCTAGCGTCCTGTCAAATCCATGAGGCAGAACATAAAGGCAGAAGTTGACCTGTGTGTTACAGTCCTCGGAGCAAAACACTAACATTATAAAAGCACAGAAGTTATATTAACTTGAGTCAGATATGAACAGAGCTTTGGGACAAGGCAGTAAGAATATTCATTTGGCTCAGCAGGATAATCTATCTTTTCAAGATGAAGAAATTGACAGGGTTTAATTCTTGGCCTTGAATAATTAAAATTTCCCCTCTAACATGCTAGATAGGCCACTGCCACAGACCTTCAGAACTATCTTACTTCATTTCAATATATTGTACAAAGTGAGAAATAACTGAAACTTGAAAAAAAATTTTAATTTCAGCTTCTCTCTGATTTCACTTTACAATATATTTTAATTCTAGTTTTGACATTGTGTGTGACCCAAGACAGTTGAACAAATTGCTATTTTTCAGTTCATGTTTCCTCCTCTACAAAAGCTTCATGCTTTAGCAGTTCTAAGTCACTGGAAAACATAAACTAACATGAAACAGCAGTCTTAAGAAGTACAGGATTCGTATATCGGAGCAGTGTTTTCATACTGTGATTAAATTTGTATTCCCCCTAAACTGCGTTTTGTTTGAACTCCATGCCTTGTGATCCCGTTTCCTCCCATTTTCTTGATGTCAGCTACTTCAGTGCTGGCAGAAGATCCCTCTGAACTGCAGCTGCATTTGTAAATGTTTCATCAAAGGCCTGAAGGTCTGGTAAGCAGCAGACCCGGTAGGTGCTACGAATGTGATCTGGGTCTATCTCGGGGAGGAACAGCATGACCGTATTTACTGCTGCTGCTATTCTGGGGGCTGGATGACGTGCTTCTCCCCTCTGCCTGAGCAACACTTGCCCATTCGTCTTTCAACACTCACTCCCAGCATGACAGGATGAAATAAAACAAAATTTACTGGTAGCAAGCATACTTGCATATTGAAGACTTCCATTCTAACAACTTCATGCATGCACACATAGTCTTATTTCAATAATCATGTTAAAGATTTTGTACTCTAGGTAGATATGATTTTAGGTTCCATTTAAAAAAAATAAAACCATAAGAAGATAAAGAAAAGTATTACCTCATAAAATAATTCAAATTATTATGGGGGCACAACCTTATTTGTCCCCATAAATGAACTCTTAACTCAGGATGGTGGTAACACAGTAGCTCCAGCTCTGCACAACACTTCCAAGTGTGGACAGCAGCTGTACAAAAACTGTGAAAGTAGGGGGGGAAATACTGTATTTTTTAAAGCAATTGTGCACGTAGGATCACCTTTTCCAAAATCAGGCAAGTAGTTTACAAACTGAAACTCATTCAATCGCCAGCTAAATGAGCCAGGCACTTCCAGTCATTGATTAAACCCAACCTATCTATGCTAGACTTTGTAAGAGAAAGGAGTAAAAGATTTAAAAAACCCAAACAAATGAAAAACCCAACAAAATTTCTGATTAAAATAACATGCACAATTTTCACACTTCAAAGGTTATCATTTTGCCAATATATTTTTTTTTTTTAATCTAGAAACATGCCACTGACACCAAATAGCACAGAAAAGATCACTTTTTTTTTTTTTTTTTTTTTGTCTCTTAAACCTATACAAATAATTTTCAGCACTAGAACTGGAGAATCACAAAGGTGCACAATGCCAGATTCGTTCCCTTTCTGGTTACGGAAATTTAAGGTAAGAACATCCTGACATCATAAATTTTCAAAATTGGCTGATATTTTTTTAATATTTAATTTGGCCCGATTTTGGAAATATGCAACTAGCTGGTAAAAATAAAATCTGATTTAAAGTTTCATTAGACAAAAACTGCAGTCTCAAACTTACATAAAACTATATCCCTTTACAGATGAAGACAAAACTGCAACCCCCAGCTTCTAACTTTAGCATGTTGTATCACAGAAATAGTTCTCCAGCTCTATTAATTTTTTCTTTTCATGGCAGAACTTCTTATAAGCAAAAACAGCAGCTAGATATCTGTGGGTGAATGAATAAATTTTTTGCAATGTTATCACATGAAATAAGGGAATTTCAATATCAATTTTACTGCTCAAATTGGCTGAAAAAAAAAATTTGTACCTTACATAATCAAATGCTTTGTACCTAACATAACCAAATACCATGCAGGTTATTGACAAATTTTTAAATAAGCAGTCTAAAACAGAAATTAAAGTGTTCTCCACAAAGGACTTAATAGCACAGGTGATTTTAGGCATACCTACAAGTGAACGATTTACTGATGAATACAGGCCTAACTAAACACAAATTATTGTTCTGTAATTCAATTACATTTATTATGCATTCAGACATAAGAGAACATCATATAATTGTTTTTCAAATACACTTATTAGGAAGACATACGTTCCATGATTAGCACAGACACTGTCAGAGAAGAGATATTTTCATATTCTGCAGAAATCTTAGATTAAATTCCACCATTACATACTTAATACAAAGTATAGGTGATTTACAAAAAGTAATGTTCAACTAATTATCAATGAATGGATAATTTTTCATAAAGGTCCTTTTGAACAAGATCATAAATTTCTACATAAAACGATGTTATTTACTATGACAACTGCAGTTTCAAAAGGATGATACTTTGATAAAAAGCACTACAAAACCTGGTTTAGACTATACATCTAGAGAAAAAAAAGAAAGAAAACATTACTTTTAAACAAAACTCAAGGCTTAACACTCTCCAAATCATACAGTTTGTTTTTAGGAAAAAAATACTGCAAATACTAATTTATCCAATGTCTAGCTTGTACTTGCTAGAAACACATAACACAGATATACCTAACTTATTCACATGCAGAGCTGCAAACACAAATTCATGTGAATTCACCATAACAAGAGCATAAAAATTGTTCTGCATCTGCACAACACAGGTTGTTGGTTGCATTGTTGGTTGTGTCTTCCAAAGTGCAGAATCTAATCTTTAAGTGAAATTTCAGTGGACAAGTACAAAACCATTTTGCAGCAATGTGGTACTACAGTAAGTGCATTTTGCTGAGAAAGCCAGTTTTCAAGATGCAGTGGGGGCTGATACTGTAATCCACACAGGGAACAGGTTTTTTTATCATATAAAAACATCATGACTTTACGTTACGAGAACAGAAATGGCCAACAGAAGAGAAGCAAATGAAGAATAAATGAAATCTCATACCAGCTGGGAGGTTTAATTCATTGGTTAGGCTGATTATGATGCACTAACCCTTGCTATATTCTTTTATATAAACTTAAATATCAAAATACATTAAGGTATTTGACTTGCATGTTAGCTGTGGTGAGAAAAATTTTCTCCCCTGGGACAAATATTCCTGAAGAAGCAGAAGAGACTTATCAACACGGTGCACTTCTCAACTCAGGCATAAAAACATCTGTTTGTCTTTTACTGTTTTATCAAAAATCAGTTAGAGTAATCCACATTATCCTCACCAAAGTTTAAGCAGATTGAGGGAGTGCCTTTCTATTAATGGTCTTTGCAGCACAGCCTGCTTAGCCCTATGGTAATGTCCTCCAAAGCTCAATTCCTCTATTGCAGACTTTGTTAATGGAAACATATCTCAAAAGTGACTATACTGTGCCCAAAATATTCATATTACATTCAGTATCAAACAGCAAAACCCTCAGCTTTTGCACCTCTGGTAGCACTTGTCTTGTCTTCTCCATCATAAACTAAAAAAAAAACCCAAACAAACAACAAACACCAACAAACCCGAAACACTGTCATATTTAGAATGACAATGACTTTCAATTAATTTCACAAATGGATTCACTCAGAAGAATGAATTATCTGAAGTATAAGAAGCAACAACACTAATTCATTGGTGAAATGCAACAGTTGTTTGTTCTGATCCAGTACAGCAAAACAGGAGTGTGACATTAGTCAAAGCCTTCAAAATGTCCTTTAAAATTAGAAATATCATATCTAATTGCTATTTTAACATTAATTTATCACCACTCATTAGAAAAAAATTAATTTTTATAAGAAAAACACCAAAAAAATTCACAAGACATCCCATGTTAAGACAAAATTAGGTATGAGTGCAGACAGACATATGGCCTCATCCCTATTTCTGATAAAATCTGCCTGATAAAATCAAGGCAGATCATAAGGAATTGCAAACTCTAGGGAGTAGCTGAAGAACTGTGGTTCCTACAGAAGCTGGGATGGGTGCCTTCTTTGAGGTTAACTCACCATTGCAAAGGTCCCATGGTGTGACCTGCAGAGCCCTGGTCTCCTTCACTGGAGTCACATGAGACGGAAACACTGCAGAGCTGTCTGTTTAATGAAGGAATTCTCTTTACCAGAGCTCTGTGAAGGTCTGTAATCACTGGTGATGAAAATGCTAACTAATAAAGGAGGATTTTCAATTAATAAGTGGCCTAAAACATGGCAAAAAGCCTAGATTTTTGGGAAGATATAAGTGGTATATAACTCTCAATAGAGGTATTCAAAAAAATAGCATGATGGTGAGCAGGAAGGCCACTGAACTTTTTTCCCCTAAGGTATTAAAGCAGTATGTATGAAAATTATTTAGTTCACAAGACAATTTACATGAAAATTACCAGGGAAATTAAGATCTCAAAAGAATGTTATTCCTACAACTTAAAAATAGCAAAGCCACGAAGTACACATCCAGGCAGAAGAGAGATGCTCTGCACATCTCTAACAAATAAATATTAAACAACCTCAATTCATAAATGATGTAAGAGTTAATACAAATCCTCCAAACAAATAGAAAAGCTTCAATCAGGTTTTGGTCCTCCTCAGGCACCTTGAAAATCTGTAGGACATGGCAGTGTAGGACTCAAGAGCTTTAGGTGCTGCTGCTAGATCGTCAAAGCACAGAACAGGGTGAACATGGGGGACTTCAACAACCAAGGGACCTGTTGGGAAGGTACTACAGGATCATTACAGTACAAAATCATAGAATGGTTTGGGTTGGAAGGGTCCTTAAAAGACCATCCACTTCCAACTTCTACCATGGGCAGGGGCACCTTCCCCTAGACCAGGTTGCTCAGAGCCACTTCCACCTGGCCTTGAACATTTCTCAGGATGGGGAGTCCACAGCTCTTCTGGGCAACCTGTTACAGTGCCTCACCAAGCTCACAGTAAAGAATTTCTTCCTATATCTGTCTTAAACCTATGGTCTTTTAGTTTGAAGCCATTCCCCCTTGTCCTGTCACTACATACTCTTTTAGATAGTCTCCATGTTTCTTGTAGCCTTCCCTCAGGTACTGGAAGGCCATTGCACAGGGAAAAGTTTTGTTATTGAGCAGATATGTGACTACATCAAATCTGGAATATCTCTTTTCTAATCAACAGCGGGCAAACTGACTGAAAGTGCAAGACTGAGGGCAACTTGGGTGAAAGATTATGGAGAAGATCTTATTTGTGATTCTTAGAAAAAGAGAATGGAATTACAAACAAACAAGGTGAACAGTAAAGCTGCCAGCTTTTCTGTATGCTTTCAATTGCATTAGGGCAATTGTTTGCATAGATGTTCTGCAAACAGAGCAACGGATTCAGCTTTAAGAGCAAAATAAAAATAAATCTTTTTGCTGGATTATTTTTAAGCTGGATTGGTTTCCTGATCCAAATCACAGCTCACTGAAGAAACAGTTGTGCTGGCAGCACAGAGGGTTGAGGCATGAGAATATTTCAAGCCAGTGTCTGCCAAGACTGCCCTGTGAAACACACAAACTTAAGATTTGGCTTCTACTAGGTTTTATTTTATTATAAAGTCCAAAGAGAGAAATCTGTGAATATAATGTGAAAATAATGTGAAGGGCATAAACAGAAACTACCTCGATGAAAAGAGAAAACAAGATGAGTATCATGAGATAAACTTAACTAAATTGAGAGCTCTTCAAGGATCCTAAAACACTAGAAGGAAGCATACACAAGTAAAAAGTAGGTCAGATTAGTAAAGGATGGGTTTTAGGGAAAAGTGCAAGTATGTAGAGGTAAAATCAGACAGGCCAAATCACAGAATGAGTCTTAGTTAGGAACAGAAAAGGAAACTGAGACAGCCCTGGAGGAGGAGGACAGAGAAGGGAAGGACTGTGCCCAGTGGGGAGAAAAAGCTTTCAGCCACACCAGTGAGATAAACCAAAGTGCTAAAAGCTTTTCTGTTTCAGCCTTCACTAAAAGAGATAGTATGTATTTTGACTTCAGCAAAGCTGCTGATATTTGTTAAACATGATTTAAGTAAAACTGTAAGAGTCTACACATGGTTTATAGTTACTAAGTAATGGTTATTAATTATTAAGTCCCAAGCCTGAAGGATGTATTTGTACCAAATGCTTTAATATTCACTACTTTCATTAATAACTTTGATAGTGGAAGAGTTCAGTTATTGCACATGGAAATGTGCAAACTGTTAAAAACCTGTGAGGAACTGCAATGTGGAATTAAAACTGAAAATTAACTTAACTTGGGAGCTCAAAGGGGAATCTCAAAGGGGAAAAAAAGAGTGTGCTAGTGAAAGCCTGCTAAGTGAAAATCAACTTCACTAATAGAAAGTGGGAAGCAACTAGTTAAACAGTATTCCATGGGAAAGGATTAGGACAACAGCAAATCACAAACTGAAGATGCATTTTTACACATCATCTTGTTGTGTGGAGGAGAACAGAATCATCATACTGCCAATTCCTGGCACCAGTGTAAAAAGAATAATGCCATTTGGGAGTCACAGAGAATTATGCTACTTTAACATGACACAATATTAGCCAAATAGTGTGGTTTGTATTTGAAATCAGACTTTAACAACTAATAACGTAACATAATTAGATAAAGTGCAGACAACAGCAACTGGGACAATCATGAGGTCTACAAGAAAATAATGCATGACAAAGCCTCCTTAGGCTAAAGATAAATGCTTAAGCAAGACTAGACAAGCCATCTTCGGAAGTGGGAATTTGCTCCAAAGAGGAAATCCATAAACCTTTCCCATCTTCCCCAAGGAAACAAGACTTGAACTACAGAAGTTGCACAATTCCTATCACCACTTAGGAAAAATTTACATGGGATAAATCTGATTTTCTAAGTCTCTTCCTATACTAATAACCTATATAATCTGAATGTTAATTTAGGGTAATCACTGGTATGACACTTTTCCTCATATCAAATGCTATAAAATAAAATACATAAGGAGTTAGGGATTTTTTTCTTTATAAATTGATTAAGGTATAGTGATTCACTCATTTTTGTTCTGTAGATATATATAAAAAAAACCCAAATCAACCAACAGCACAACTCAAAATGTTGACAAGATCCAGGAACAATATATAATATTTTTCCACTATAATAAAATATTGTAGTATCTTTATACTTAAAAAAATAATTTCAACACACTGTACCTTATTTGTATAGAGAATTCTGTTACTGTTAAAATCACTTCAAAGACAAAGGTGTTCAACATAAATGCTGCATTTGCTTAAAAAATAAACTGCACTTTTATTTCAAATCTAATTCAGTTGCTTGGAACAATGCTGAAAATAGAAGTCTGGGTACAGAACATACTCATCCTGTTTTCAAGTTAGAAGAGGATCTGTATTTTTGTTTTTTACAAGCTTTATCAGCACTTTTGCAAAGAAAATAATAACTGTATTCACTGAGTAAGCACAATATCTCTGGAATTAAATATACTGTCTTACTGGCTAAGTCCCAGCTTCAACTGCAGGTAGAACTGACATTGATACACCTAGGAGAGCAGATTCATAACACAGTGTTGCTCAAATATTATAGCAGATTTTTTGAAAAGAAAAATCCGCTAGAATTACTGGTTCAGTATTTACACTAACTCACATGAATTTACAGTGTATAAGAAAAAAGTGTTATGTTCCTGTTCTAGAAGTCACACAAAATTATTTGTGGTGAAGTCATACAGAACTATGTTTAAAAACTTTAACATAGACTACAGACACAAAACTTGGAATAAAAGTTGAGGCTGTTCCTACAGATCCAGAAAAGATCTACTTGCCTTTGAAATTTCTACACTATGAGTTTTGTACTACCATTACTTCTGTATTCTTGCCTCCCACACAGCCGTTCTGTGTGCGAACTCCTCCAATACAAAGTGTGAGGCGTGGAGCTCATCAGTGAAACATCCTGCCTCCATTCTGCAAAGCACTTGAGAACAGACTTCAGAGCTTTGCTTTATTTGAGCACAGATATCTTGCAGATGTTTAATTTAAAGCTCATGTGTAGTCCCACTGAAGTAAATGGGATTACTAAAGTACTTAAAGTAATTCCCTGCTGAATCAGGCTTTTAAGAGTAAGAATAAATGTGCCGAGTTTTTATTCATGCATCAGATATCTATAGACTAATAGTTTAAACTCAGCAGTTTTGTATCCAGTTAATATTAAATGTCTGGAGTTAGTGTATCTTCATCTGCTGCACCTACCATCCCTACAGCAAGGACCTTTTTAAATATAACCCTGCAGCACAGTTTTTGCATACATACTGTGTTATGAGGTACTCATGTTTTGCATGCATATAGAGTCATCAGACCTAGTGCTGTGATGACTTTTTTGTAAATAATTAATAAACTGCACCTAGCCCTTGTATTTTTTTGAGAGTTACATGCATGAAAGCTTTCAGAAAAGAACTCTTGTAATGTAGATTAAAAAATTAGTGGAATTAATTCCATTTACTTTGGACAAAAGATAAACTCATTCATATACCTGTAACTGCTTACTTCCTGCATCTATGGAGTTGTAGAATAATTTTAAATTTAATTCTGGGAAGAAGGAAAGGAAACAAAATCTGTGGATCTAAGGTATTTAACATATACATGCTAAAGGTTAAATATGAGCATTACTTACACTGTGGCCAGAAGCAAATATGATGTGGCTTGAACTGAAGTTGAGACCTGTCAATGCAAAATCTGTTAGCAAAAAAAGAAAACCCAACCAAAAAACCAAATAATAAATCTACAACTTCATCAGCAATGACACACCTGTTGCTTCTTATATATCGAGACCTGGCTAAGTGATGCTGGGAGTTCTCTGCAAAGCACTTCTATTCTCACATCTATTAAAATTTATCCCCGACTGAAAATATAATAAGGGAAGACTGGCAGTGATGAATTTATCTTGTCATCAAGCATCAAGTTCATTTAAATTGATTACCTCATTTAAATAAGTACACCTGGAAATATCAACCGCATGCAAAATGACCACTGATTTTAGCACAATGTGCAGGTCACTAAAAAAGGACCCACTGACATACATGTGATAACAAAGGAAAAATAATTTGATTCCTTCCTGACATTTTCACTGTTCATCTCTGGCCCACCTGATCTTGCTGGTTCAGCTAATCTAGTATTAAAAACTGGAAAATTTAAATCAAGGGGGCAAAACAAAGGACTAATAGGCAGATGCCTATTTAATTTTTGCAACATGGTACAACATCTTCTACTGTACAGACATAAGAACTTAAGGCAGCCCTGATTAGCTATAGGTTTGGGATACCTTAAGAGACAGAACATCAACAGCTTTAGGGATAAACAATTCATCAGTACAGTAACACATCAGGGGTGCAATTACCAAGTTTTTACAACAGCAAATCCAGTCATTCACCAATACCGAGGCAAAAGTGATACCCAGCTTGGCAAAGGGCTTGCACAACTGTGATTATTGTCTAGGCCATTGGGCAGAGGGACACAGCTGGTCCTTCAAAGAAACAGCTCAAATCCACAGAGGAGCTGGGCGAATCTCCCATTCCCTCACCAGAGCACCTCTTCCACTGCCGAGGCACAGCAGCACTGTCTGGATTTGCTAATCCGTTTCCACACCCCACCTCTGCTCCCCTCTGTGCTGGTTGTGTTCTGGCTGTGCACAGGGCACAGAATTGTTGTTCAAGGCAATTCTGACTTTACACCTCGTTTCTGCACACAGCACCCAGAAACACCGCGCAAAGCAACAGTAGCCCCATAACAGACATACCCAATGGTCAGCAGCTCCAGTTCAATTGTGACAACTTCAAAAAAGTCTGCTCATATAATAACATGCAGTTATGAATAGGCAACATAAATGCTTAGAAAATTTTACACCTGTATCACTTATTATGCATGCTGACTTCCAACAGGGGGTTCCCCAAATCATATAAAGTGTTTCAATCTTCCATAATTCTGTTCAAACATTACAGGACTTTATCTTCTGTCAGAAGAAAGAAAACAGAAAATAAATTGAGCGAAAATAGTAAACTCCTCAAAGCACATGTGTCGTCACCACTACTGTTTCCAATCTTTTTCTTGAGGAAGAAATGCAAGACATGTAGGGCATAAAACTCAGTAAGCTCAAGCAATACTCAGAGAATACTGCACTGTACCTTCTTCAGCAATCCCACCCACTGCAACATTTTCAGACTTCCCCTCCATTCCCAGTAACAGCTTTCCAAAAATACCATATTGCAGTGAAGGCCTCAGTCCTTAACTTCAGCACACTGTGTAGCCTTGTCCAATGATACATGGAAGACTGCATGTCTGTGTTACAGAAACAACCTTTTTGTCTAGTTTTCTACACTCCAAAACTATGGAACAAAATTTTCTGGGCTCAAAGGGGCATTGAAAACTTCCCCATCTTCTTGTGAAAAGGCACAAGTCTTTGACTGTGTCTTTTGCTCTTTGTATGTATGTGTCCAAATGTGAGCACTGCCTTCTATCTCCACATGTTCAAGCAGAACTAGAAATCCTCTTACAGCACAGAAAGAAAGCTTTGAAGCACACACTTCTTATGATGACAGGAGACAGCAGTATCAGTTATGGTGCCCAACTCTCCCCTAGAAAGAGCAGAAATATTTTGGCACTAAACTGTGTAAACCTGGCATAAAAATGTACACAGAAGAGTGTGTTGTGAAGCACAAAGTTTGAAAATTTATTCAAGTAATATGGGTATGTTTAGTATGTGCAATACTTTAATTTCATTTAGGTTTAAGTCAAAACTTCTTACATATGGGCTGAATTTGGTATATTTCTGAAGCTCGACTGTTTCAATTTTTAATGTCTTGAATTCAAATCTTCCACTTGCAATTATATTTCTAACTACTAACATAGCCATTGTTATTTCTCTGCTTTTCCAAATAATCTGTGACCAGATAGTACTATGACCCATGAGTAACAAATATGATTCATGCTTCTAACAAAATCCCCATTGAAAAAGGTTTTCTTTCATATTTTTTTTTCCAGTCCTGATCTGTAACTGTGAAAGAATAGAAAGCCAGGATACCGTGACAGCAGCTTTCAGTCCCTTCCCCGCTATTCTCTCTGCAGTTTCTATGCTTATGTGTTTCTCCTGTCATTTGCCCTTACAATTTTTTATCTGATTATCAAATATCTGGCAAAGAAGCACTTGGCAGGATTTAGAGCTCTTCAGTCGCCTGATGATCACGGAGCTGATGGCATAATGGGAGGCTCCTAATGAAGTTCTCAGCCGTGCTGTCCCTGAAAAGCTTCAATACCACTCACGTTCATTTTGTCCCGTATTTCTCCACCCGTGGAACTTGGTGGGCTTCACACATGATTTGGAAAAGGGACAAAACACAACTCGGTTGCGCTCTTCATGCACAATTTCAGCTTGAACCTCGTCTTCAAGCTCAGGGCAAGTAAGAAAAAAAAAAAAACAAAAAAAAAAAAAAACAAAACAAAGAATCACAAGTAGCACTCGGAAGCCCTCTCTTTTTGCCTACTTGTTGCAGGCGCTAGCAGGTGTAGCAGCAACCTGCCCGGGAACCCGAGGGGCGGGCAGCGCCGAGGCGGGGCAGGGCACGGAACCACCTCCGCCCCCCGGGCATCGCGGGGGCCCCGGCCCGGCCTGCGCGCTCCCGGTTCGCCCCGCCCCGGGCCGCGCTCGCCCCCGACCAGCGGGGGGCACCTTTTCCCGGGAGCAGAAAGCACACGGACACCGCCCCGGGAGCGAGCGGGCGAAGGCGGCTGTTCCCGGGGGACGAGTCCGCCCAGGCGCGGCGGCCGCGGGCGCCGCCCCAGGAGCGCGCACCTGCCCCGCGGCAGCGGCGCGGCCACACCGGGGGCGGACCCGGGCGGGAGCGGAGGGGCGGGCGGGGAGGAGCGGGGGGCGGGCGCCGCTCGCCGCCGAGGGGCTGCGGCTGGGCTGGGCGCGGGCGGCCGGCCGGCGGAGCGCTCGCAGTCGCGGGGAACGCCGGGGCTGTCGGTCGGGCGGCGGGCGGGAAGGGAAGGCGAGGCAAGGCAGGCGGAGCAGGGAAGGGAGCGGAAGGCGGGCGGGAGGCGGCGGCGGCGCCGCGCTCGCCCCGCTGCCCTGGATGACGGGCGGCCGGTTCGACTTCGACGATGGCGGCACCTACTGCGGCGGCTGGGAGGACGGGAAAGCCCACGGGCACGGCATTTGCACCGGCCCCAAGGGGCAGGGCGAGTATGCCGGCTCCTGGTCCCACGGCTTCGAGGTGGCGGGCGGCTACACCTGGCCCAGCGGCAACACATACCTGGGCTACTGGGCGCAGGGCAAGCGCCACGGGCTGGGCGTGGAGACGAAGGGCAGGTGGATGTACCGCGGCGAGTGGTCTCACGGTTTCAAGGGGCGCTACGGGGTGCGGCAGAGCCTCAGCACGCCGGCCCGCTACGAGGGCACCTGGAGCAACGGGCTGCAGGACGGATACGGCGTGGAGACCTACGGGGACGGAGGTGGGCGCCGGCGGGGGGCGCCCCGCGCGCGGCGGCGCCGGGGGGCGGGAGGGAATAGGGGTGGGGGGGGCGCGCGCCTGCGTGGGCGCGCCGTGGGAAGGGCCCCTCCGTCAGCCCCGCGCTCTCACCGCCGCCCTCGCACCGGCGTCGCTTCTCCGGCCCGTGCCCGCGGCCGTGCGCCTTTCCCGGCGCCGTTCGCTCGGCGCACCCGAGGCCCCGCTGGCGGCCGGGGAGCGCCACAGGTGCCTGGCGCCCGCCCCGCCCCACTCTGTGTGGAGCCGGCTGCGCTCCGAGCGCGCTGAGCTGTCCGGGCTCAGCGCTTTCTCCCGGCCAGCTGGTAGAAATCCGCATTACGGCCGCTGCAGACGGCTTTCCTTTCTCCCCGCCGAGGCGGCTCACGGGCTCCCTGCCCGAGGTAGCGATGGCCGGGTGGCCGTGCCTGGCTCGGGGAGCGCAGGCACCGCGAGCCCCGGCACCTCGTCCGCTGCGCACCGCGTTCGTGCGGGAACGGCGAGAACTTGTTATAATGGAGCCCTTGTGTCGCGCTGATGTGCGGGCTTTGTGCGCTCGATGCGCTCGGCTTGTAATCAGGAGGCTGGAGCTAATGGAGTGGGGACGCAGCTTGCGTAAAATCAATGAAACTTGGGTCCACCCTCATACAATAACTCCTGTTTTTACCAAAATACGGGGTAGTTTCAAGCATTCTGTTCAAAGCACGAGGTGTGCAGTGCAGTCGCACAGACGTTCATTTCACACCCTTCCCCACGACAAAGCCAGTGTCCCAGGGCTGAGCCCGCGGTGGGCGTGCGGGGCGGCCATCCGCCCTCTGCTGAAGTCGGCAGCGGTCAAGTCAGGGTTCAATGAGGTTAGCGAGCACTGGAGCTTACTTGAGTCCTCACTTACAGTTCTTGTAGCTCTGTCACTTCATGCTCTGCACGATAAATAAGCTTGATACTCTTTAATTCAGCCTTTGCTGGTGTATTGTCATTGGCCTCGCTGGAAGTGCCACCTGCAACTTCTGCAGAGTTGCTCCTCAGCTAGGGACAAGGGAGCAGGTTTGGTCTGCTGTAACAGGAAGAAAAACGGGTCTCAGTTTTAGGACTAGAGAGTTGCTGAGATTTTTTTTTTACAGAAATGCTGCTTGCTTCAGCGTTCAGAAACATGTTCAGTTAACAGGCAAGTAATAGAATTTACCGAAATCTGAGGTACTGTTCACGTGATGTGACTAAAGGACTAACCCATGTAGCAGCTCTCAACTGATGCTTTTGCTGGTTTCTTCAAGGAATTTTGTCACATCATCTCTGGTCAAACTTTCAGGTGAATGGGTATTTTTATATTAGGCAGAAAATTAGATGTTTGCAGTTGGGCTCCTATTTTTTCTTTTCCAAAATAGAAAATGTAGCAAGTTGGTAAGATTCAGTTCTTTCAGGCAAGGAAATGTGCAGTGGGTTTTGTACCTTTCTGTCCCCTTGTTTAGAGATATTTGTAGCTGTCCAAAAATTTTTTCCTGGTGTGGAAAGTTCTGATATTCAAAGGCAGCTATGTTTGTGGATCAATAAAAATAAAACAAAATTTTAAAAAGGACACCACCAAAATCAAAGTATGGAAGAGATCAGAATTTCAATGTCACTTTCATCACACAATGCACTTTTCAATTTTTATTATATTTATTTTGGCTAATTACAAGCAGTGGCTTTTTTTTCCTCTCCCTTCCCTTCTAGAAAAGTAAATTGCCATTTCAGTAAATCTTCTAGAAATCATTTTCTCAAAATGAAGTTGTTTTAATCCTTTTTTCTTTAGGCTTCTTATGGCTTTTTAAAAAAATCTTCATATAGTGCTGTTTATTGGAGGTAAATTCTCTCAGTATTTAGACTTACGAAGAACAACATATGTCCTTAGAACAACATATGAAGGATCCAGTTCACTCCCTTAGCTGAAATCTGTTGTCATTGCTCCAGTCTTTTGCATGTTGCAGCTCATACGAACAGAGGGTGTGAAGTCCCATTGATTTTAATGAAAGTACTCATGAATGAAGCAGAGCAGTACGTCATAGATGTTTGCAGATGTGCTTTTGTTTCCATGCTCTGGGAACAATAGATGTATTTGCACACCAGAACAACATTTGAAATGGGTTTATAAGGAAACCAGATTTACACATGTATCTTTAACATAATTTAAAACAGTTGCAAGAAAACTCTCTGTTCATGAATACCAAAGAATACCAATGTAGAGAAATAACTCATTAGACTATGCCAACTGCCAGTTTATTTTCAAACTCACTATAATGCTAGCTTTATAATGCTAGCTCTTTGCAGCTAGCTTTTTGTTTGGTTGCTTTTTTTTAGTATATCCCCATACATTGCTTTAAAGTGCACTGGTGGTATTATGAGATATCATTGAAGGAAAAGGAAAATAAGCATTGACAGTGTTCCTCTGTTTTGCACACAACATTTTTCATGACATGAGTAATATATGTCATGCTGTGTTTAGATGCTTAAAATTGTCACTCAGTCAAATCTCTGAGGAAAACACTGTGGCTTATAAACCATGATACTTCATTCATTGCATGTGATTACATTGGGCTTTCAAGTGGCCCATCTATCTGTCCCCTGCAGCAATCCTGATTTTTGTGCCTCCCTTAAACTTCCTAGGTTTTGTTAATCTGTGTGAAGATGCAAAGCCTACCAGAGGAGTGACTATGGCCTAATTTGAAACTTCAGTATGTCTAAATTGGTTATGTATGGTCCTTCCAACAACAGCAAAAACCAATTGCATGTTGTCATTCCACAGAGGGAGATCGGCAAAAAAGCACCCTGAAGCAAAGGTCACATATGTTCATTGATTTCTGAGATGTCTCCTTTCTCGGTCTACGCTTACTTAACATTTGAGTGAAAAAAAGTGTGCAAAAGTCTTAATGCAACAACAACTTTTTTAAACTATAGAATATCTAAGTAAAGGATATGAGCAAGTGGAGTAGTTAAGTGTGTCCTTGGCCTCTCAGTTTTTTTCACAGTGTAGTTTTAAATTTTAGCTGCAAGTGGGCAATGACATTTACAGCTGTAAGATGCACCAAGGGTGTTTTAGAAGGGATGGCACACTGTAACTAAGGAAACAGATTATGAAATTATATCTTAGAACAACTTGCCAACAAAAAGAAGAGGAAAAAAATTACGCTTTCTAATAGCTCTGAAGCTTAAAATATGAACACCTTTTCAAGAGAACCAATTAAACACCAGATGGATGGTCAGCAGTTGTGGCTGTATGTTTCTTCAGTTACAAAGGATAGCAAGCCTAGCTTTTGAAAAATTAGTCCTAAACAATGTTACTATTTTATGGTAAATATAATTTTAAATTATGTTGGTAATTACAGTGTTAATTAAAATTGTGATAATTGACCTTTAGAGGAACTGCTTTGAACAACTATCCTATAAGGTGAGACAGAATATGGTGTGTTTGTTGATGTATCATTCATATTTATCTCTATCTAGAAAGACAGGTAAATACTGCATGTTTTCATCTTCATATATGGGAAAAGCTTTTTCGTTGTGTCTTATACATTATTATATTTAATTATATTGCAATATACCTTGTCTTGCTTGTTTAAAGATTTCTAAAATTTATAGAAGAAGGTGATGCAGTTAAAGTCTGATATAGTCAGTCAAATTACTGTACAAGGTTCTTGTATCTACATTCTGGACACTGCTCTCCATATGTCATTGAAATACTTTTCCTTTAAAATGTGAGTTGAAAAACCAAGGAAAACTAGTTGGCTTTTTAGTATTAGTATCAGAAGCCTTTCCATTGACAGATCTGTAATAGAATGATAAGTGTTACCTGCTACACTGCATAAAACTCAGCCTAAATATCTCATACATTTTTAAGACAAAATGAGTATGAATCTTCCATTTTCCTTTTTACTATTTTCTCTTTAGAAGAATCTGGCATGGGTTTTATTTCCCCCCAAAAAAGGAAAATTCGACTAGTGGATAGCAGCATATTAATTGTTCCTGTTTTAATGCCCTTAAGGGCAGCAGCAAACACTTCCCTTCTTTCTAGAGTAGTGAAAAATACAAGTATTTAATTAATTAATTAATTTTTGAGCTTTCCATTAAACATATATTTATTAATTAAAATATTAGTAAGAAAAAGAGGCTGACCTTTTATACTTCTTTAAAATTCTGTACTGAAATAGTTGATTGTGCTTAAAGTCTGATGTTGTAAGCAGCATGGAGAGCAATAATTATGAGATGCTCCTCTAATGTAATATTGCAGTATAATTAAAATTAAACTTAGATTTATTATTTCAAAATTAACTAGTGCAGAACAATAAAGGGGTTATAATATGTAGCAATAAGTGTATGCAGCCAGATTCTTAGTTCCAGTAAGCCATTACAGATCCTAGAAATAATTAGGGACAAAATGAAGTAATTTGTGCTCATAAAATATTAATGTATTTCCAGGAATTTTCTGTTTATTAAAACAAAAAAAATTAGATTGTGGCTGTATATTTGCAGTATTTACAGAACATATCATACCAGTGCTTTGTGCTCATGTTTCTATTTGTTCTTCCCCATATGCTGAGTTTTTTTAAATAATCATGTTCCTAGATTCAGCACCCTTACAACCACTGCAGTAGTAGGTATCCAGGATACAGAGGATGAGAAAGAAACTAAGAAAGTTATTTGTTTGTTTCAGCAGCCATCTGTTAAAAACCTTCCACTTGGTAGAATTTTCAACCAACATGAAATAGTTACGTTTTGGAACCTTTCTAGTATTATATAATAGCAAAAACAGACTTAGGAAATTTAATTTTGTGTTAACACTGAAATACAAGTTAGCAGAAGAGGTAAAGAGTAAGTCAGTACTTGATAAATGTGGACACGTACACAACCAAACCAGTATGTATATATAGAAGAGATTGAACCTCAAAGCAAAGGAATCTTGGATCTACATCTTTAACTGCAGGTACTTCACAAATATTTTCACAAAAATGTTATCAATCACTGAATTTGACATTTGATATTTAGTTCTCTGAATAGTTAATAGGTGCTCCAATTGAAGTAGATCAAAATTTTTAAAAAAATTAGTTGCTTATTCATCCCTCTGTAAAAATATTCAAAGTAGCTTTAAAAAAAAAAAAAACAGCACTAGGTGGGTGAGCAACTTCATTTTAAGGTGCTTAAAGTAGTTTAGTGGGAATTAGAGTGAAATTACATCACAAAATAAGTTATCTTCTGCTTGCTAGTTACCGTATCCGTGCAACCTTCCTTTGGAGCCTCTGTTAGAAATGGCCTTCAGAGAGCAGACACTGGCAAGTGTCAAAATGAAAATGCCTTTCAAGAATACAAGAAGAAAAATTGCTGTAGTAATCTGATAAAGGTGGGGTTTGGCTCCAGTGCAACTTTGCATGGCCATCCATGACTTTTCATATTGCATACCATATTCCCTCCTTATATTGCTGTTTAAAACTTTTTACAAGAGTAGTTACAATTAACTGTTTGCTAGAATGTTGTGCAGTGTTTTGTTATGCCTTGCCTTTCTTACATACTGCAGAACAAATGAAAGGCAAAAAAAGGGCTAAAGAATTCATGCTTTTGATCCTTCTGTCAGAGAGCATAAGACAGAATGCAGTGCATGTTTATGTACTGGGGATACCAGAAAGTGTTGGTATGAAAGAGCTCATAAAGAAAAAGGGGTCCTAAGGTTTTGTTCATTCATTCAAATCCGCACAAAAATTTTAAAAGATTTAATTTTACAATGGAGGTTTATGACAGTGGATCCAAAAGGCCATCTGAAAACAATCTGTCAAATAGCTCCTGACAAGGCGAGGTCTGTAGTCACCTTAAACCCACAATAATAGAGTGGTTACTTCTCCTACTTGCTCTTGCTGTGGGCAGCTGGGCACAAGAGCTGTAAGTGTCCTGCTTTCTCCCTTCTCTCCAGCCCTCTCTCCCTCCTCAGCTGACTACATATAATGTGTGTCTGTTTCTGCTGGCCACCTCCTATCAGTCCACCTTAAAAAAATGTTGAGAGAGTCCTGCTTTAGAAATTTCTCCCAATTTTTTTTTCTCCTGGACAGATCCATTAAAAAAACACTTATGGTTATTGTTACTGTGTTACTTGCCGAAATAAATCAGCTGTGAAAGTGAAGGATTTGCTTTAAAATAATTTTAAGTAAAACAAGTAACAAAAGTAGGTTGTCTGTGTCCTGTGCATCTCTTCTTACCAAAATCAGAGCTGGCAATGTAGTGTTTCTTGTAGCATATTGGATGGAGAGAGCTAGTTAAACAGCTTCCTAAATTTAACTTCTTGTTACTTTAAAAGGTACCTACCAGGGGCAATGGACAGGAGGGATGAGACATGGATATGGTGTACGTCAGAGTGTACCCTATGGCATGGCCACTGTGATCCGTTCACCTCTCCGAACATCTCTGGCGTCACTTCGAAGTGAGCAGAGCAATGGCACTGTTCTGCATGATGTCACTTCTGACAGTCCAGCTGGAACAAGAGGAGGATTTGTGCTCAATTTTCACAGTGATCCAGAAGCCATGGGCATTAAGAAAAAAGGAGGCTTATTCAGAAGAGGATCCCTTCTTGGTAGTATAAAACTTAGAAAATCGGAGTCTAGGTCATCGATATCTAGCAAACGGAGCTCTGTAAGGAGCGATGCTGCTATGAGCAGGATTAGTTCTAGTGACGCCAACTCTACGATTAGTTTTGGAGATGGTGACTGTGATTATAGCCCTCTGGAAGACCATGTTGATGCTACCACTACAGAAGCCTATATGGGTGAATGGAAGAACGACAAGCGCAGCGGTTTTGGTATCAGTGAGCGTTCAAATGGTATGAAATACGAAGGAGAGTGGCTGAATAACAGGAGGCATGGATATGGATGTACCATGTTTCCAGATGGCACCAAAGAAGAGGGAAAGTACAAAAATAACATTTTGGTCCGTGGAATAAGAAAGCAACTTATACCAATACGAAACACAAAAACTAGAGAAAAGGTGGATAGAGCAATAGAGGGTGCACAGCGAGCAGCTGCCATGGCAAGAACCAAAGTGGAAATTGCAACCTCAAGGTAAGTTATCAAATGGAAGGTTGTAAACCTTTGTGTTAGTGAGCACTTGCTGACCTTTCAGTTTCATGTGTGTAGCTCTGTTGACTTTAGTGGCATTACGCATGTGAAACTTAGAAATTCAACTCATTTGAGTAAAGAGTTTGTGTTTGTTCCATAATATATTGTAAAAGCAAATTTCCATTCTTGTTATGTCTGCTTTCTCTCAAGAACTGCTGCATTATGCCTTAAAATCTGTTTGGAAAATAAAACTGGTGAGGAAAGTAGTGAATTATTTGGGGGAAATGAGGTAAAGTTTGAATATTTTCCCATAAGCATGCTCCAGTTATGTTTATTTTATTGCCAGGTTTTTTGGTAGCATCTGAAACTCACTGAAGTTGCCCATTTGACAGTAGGCATCTTAAGATGTGTCTCTTTTTCTGAGAAATTGTGGTAGGAGCAGCATAAGAATAATGGTTGAGGATGTTGTGCTTAGAGGCTGTTGATGTGGTTGCCAAGGCAGTATCTGCTGAAAGAGTTCTTTATGAGGACTCTTCCATTTTGGAGCATGCTTCTCCTCAACTCATCTGATCGTACAACCACCACATCAAATAGTGGAGGTCAGCTTCTCCCTGTGCCTCTGACAAATGTTTGAGATGGGAGAAGTGTATGGGTATTGGTAGTGGAGATAGTGGAGGAAAGTGTCGTTTTCACTTTGAACTGCTAACCAACAACCAAGCAAAGTTGCTTGAAATGGAATTATTGCAAATTAAATAAGTACAGACAATTTTAATTGGTTTTGTTGTTAAGTTTGAGAGCTCTTTAAAAAGCTGTTTCATTTTTATTGCCTTCCAGTAAGTTGCTGTGGCAGTTTCTCTATTGATGGCTTTAGTGTGTTTCCTCAGGCAGACTTTTCTTGAAATATGCTTTGAATAAAAAAAAAAAAGAATCTAGAATGTGCATGAAAGAAAATCTTCATGCTATTTTAGAAAGAGGATGTCACATTACTCTTCGAGCTGAACAACTGCTTCCTAATTTAGTGTGGTCACTAGTGTGTCCCCAGTGACTACCCTTTTCCTGACTGTCATAAGAAATACAGAAAATACAAAAAACTGCTTAAGTGGGAGAGCTTGAATATATGAAATGCTCACAGCAAGAAGTAGTCGAGACACTAAGATGAAGAATGTAAGATACTGTTAAAGGACCTTTCTGAGAACTGGTCATGTAAATAACTAAAGGGTTACTTGGTTACTTTTATAATTATATGTAAGGCATTATATGACAGCATACCATATTAGTAAAGCAGATCAGTAATACCTAATTTTAAGAAAGTACTGGATCCCATTCATGTTCTGTCAGTACATAGTAAGCCCTAGTTTTAAGAAAAACCTAGGTGGGATGTATGGAAAGGGGGAGTCACCCCTTTGAGTCTGTGTAAAGCTATTAAAAAGCTGTTGTCTGAGACCATTACATTCCAAGGCACGGTGTATGCACTTCCTCTTCAAGAAGTGTCTCTGAAGTGTTTTGTTTGCTTTTCCTTCCCTTTGATTTTTAGGTGGAGGACAGAGTTCAAATTGCTTCTTTTGGAGCAATTCATCAAAACAATGTTGATTTATTGAAAATATGTTTTTGAAAGTTGTAGTGCAGCTGTGACCAGGGACAATCTCTCCCTTTGGTTTCTCAGCTAAAAATCTCTCTGAAATACTCCCATGACTACCAGGATAGACAGCAAGATCACAGATTCAGGTGTTCTCTCTTTTTAGTAGCCACTGTACCAACTGTGCTGACACTGATTCAAAGGCCAAGAGACCTGACACCAAGCTGGGCAACATCAGGCATGAAGGTAATATTCACTTCTGAGGGCATGTTGGACTCCCCTAGCAAGAATGGCAAGACCTTTCCTATCTCGCAAATTTTCAGAGTTGTTTTGAGCATCTACCAGTAGGAGCAAGGCCACGGCCGCTGGTGAACTAAAGAACTGTCTTTCCCAAACTGTCTTTACCAAGTTTTTACCAAACTGATATATTAATAATACAGTCATTCTTTGGACCGTAGCATTCTTGCAATGTTTTCCTAGATGCACATGAGGATGGTGGTCTTGTCTGTCTCCCAGCAATTACCACTGCACAAAAAAAGTCTAGGAGAAGTGCCTTCTATAATTTCTCTAATGTGTAATACATACAAAGGTGGTTCCACCCATATGGCATAACCTCACTGCACAGTGGCCTTCTGTGTTTCAGACTGGACAGATGTCACCAGCACTGTGTGCTTGCTGTAGGTTCCCATACCCTTAGTTGAAGAGCTAACTAGAAAGACCTTTTCTCACCCCAAAAACCATCAAACCAAAAAGCTAGAAATCCTTACTCTCATCCAGATACCTTCCTTTTCAGTGCAGCTTGGAGTTGTATGCTATTCTTCTGCGTTTTTTATTCCCAAAATATTTGCTCAGCCAAATGGAAACAGACCATAGTCCTCTTCATAGCTCCCTGCTGGTCATGACAGGCTAGGCTAGTACTTTGACCTGTGACAGATGTCCACACAGGCTTCAACGACACCAACCACTGTTTTACTTTATATTCCCAATGTCTTTTTATGTCTAAAAGTCATCTTTAGTAATCTGTGTAATCTTCCTTTGTCTAAAGTGACAGTTTTGTACACAGACAAAAATATAAAAGTTGGCATAAGTAGTGCTTCTCTGAACCTGAATTTACATTGGCTCTCCTGACTTAACTTTTGGGTTTTTGAGGTATTTGTACTGAGGTGTTTTGAAAATTACAGCAGCATTTTTTCAAAAGATAGCAGATTACAACATTGTGCGATGTATATAAAAAACTGCTGTATCAGGGAAATAATTACTAGCTTCTGCTACACAGATGTGTATTCAAAACAGATTAGAAATCAGCAATGAATAATTTTTTTTTTAAATTACAGTGCAGCTTAATAGATTTGATTGTGTATTAGTTTTACCAGCTGTATTGAAGAAAAAATGTTTTGGCATAAATATAAAAATCACAGAATTTGAGAAACTTCAAAAGTATGCTCATTACTTTCCCTTTTCAAAACTTTCAAGGTGCCTTTTAAAAAATATCATTATTAGGGAGAGTAATTAATTCAAATCCATCTTTAATGCATTGTACTAAAAGCAGTCAGGTTTATATGCCTTATTTGCGGTCTTCCTGTCTAAGAGGAGAAGCTGCTTTCCAGAAATGTTTGATTATTCTCTATACATGTGAAGTGCTTTAAATGCTGGAAGATGTACTTTTGGAAGAGATTAAAAAGCTCCATGTGTTGACTCAACAAGAGTCAAGTGGAAACTCATTTTGAGGATATCATGTAATTCTCACTGTAGGGATTTTGAACTTCCTTTTCATCACTGTCATGTGTCTCATTCAAAGGAGATATCCCTCTGCAGTTCAATATAAACAGGAATTACATTAGGGCACTTCTTTCATAGTATGAAAATTACTTAAGTTCTCATTATACTGTATTATATTAACTTGGCCTTCATCAATACTTATGTACAGTATGAAACTGTATTGTTTCTGGAATTCGTTTTCAGAGTTTGAACATAAATTTACCTTATAATACTCAGTGTCATAGCGTGTTCTTAAAACACATCATCCTGTAAGTGAACATGAAGCATTGGAAGCAAAAGGAATGATGTTTGTTTACTAACAGCCCTTCATGTTCCATATTCTTTCAGAAAAGTGAATTGAGCATTCAGAGCCAGGCCTTTTTCTTTTCTTTCAAATGTTTTCTAGCTCATTCTCCCCTTAAATGTATTTTTCTTTAAGTGTGAACTCTCTGAGGAAAAGCAAACTTTGCAAGGACACAGAGGGACATGATAAAAATACAGTCAGGGTAAGAAATATGAACCAGAAGATAGTGCATGAAGGAAAAGGGAGAAAGAAATCAAAAGATAAAAATATTTCCTTGTTGATACTTTCCTTACATTTCATTGATCTTTCAGATCATAAAAGAAACAGATTCAAGAATTTAAACTTCTTGTTTATTCTCCTTTTTCACACAAGCTAAATACTTACAATTACTTCAAAGTTTTTAGTGAGTTTTAAGTGAAGTGTATGTATTGTCATAATATGCCATGAGAACTTGTGACCACCTTAAAAGCAATATTGTAATGGGTTCTCATTACATGAGCACCTGAGATTTGGTGAAGCATAATGGTTCCTTTGTGTTAGGCACTGCACAAACAAATTATGCTGTCTGGAGACCTTGCAGTCTGGGAAAATGGCAGTGCCCAACAGATGAAAAGAAGCTGGCAAAAGACTGGATTGCGAGAACAAGATAACAGTAAAATCAGTATCTTGCTACTAATAATATGGAGCAGTTCCTCCTTGTTAATTAGCTGTCTGTGTCAGACAGCAGTGACTAGCAAGCCTCTAGTCACTCTAGTGCTCCTTTTAAGTGGAGCACTGAAGGGGGATTAACTGCAGTGATTTCTTTTTCAGAGCAGCTTTTTTTGACAGCTCAATTTTATTTTTAACATGTTTGTGTCCAAGTCCACAGATGCTAGAGCTAAATTTCAGCTTTTATTTTTTTAATAGTAACTACTGAAACTGGGGTTGTGATCCTGTCTCACAAGCAGGCTGCTTTGTTCTGCGTAGCTCCCAAGGAGTCTTAAGTTGTTAGACGTGGGTGCAGGAGGAAGGTACAGCAGGATTGACTTGGTAGTGGAGACCCAGAATAACAATTTTGTTTAGGTGTGAACCCACCTTCACAACATGGACTTTCTTGGGTCCCTGCTTTCCTTTGTAGTCATCATGGCCTGGAACCAGCAGCTGACTTGGGTAATGTCCAGTGCTGAGGATGAGTCAGAGAACTCCAGGTTACTCTGAGTCCTGGCCTGGTGCTGCCTTAGCCTAGGCTTGGGCACTTGGCATTGGCTTCAAGTTGCTGGGCAGCACCTCTGGCTCAGCTGTCCACCCCAGAGCACCCCTGTCCACAGTACAGCAGTTACTTAAGAACCCACTGCTTTTATTTTTCATAACTTTGATTCAGAGTAAGCTTCAGTATGCTGTGCTGCATGGGGGGGTCATGTGGAGTGTGTTGAAGTCTCAGGAAACAGTACTAGGTGGTTTATTAGGCAGGTCCTTTGTTGTGTTCGTTGCCTTGTGTGACCAGTGTGCTCAGCTTGACCTGAACAAACTGTGATTTCTAGGGAGAGCTGAAATTACACGCGTGTGATAGTACAGTTTGTGTCCACACTAGAAGGCAGCTGCCCATCATTCCAAACAGCATTGAATTATTTGTGGCACACACAGCTTTCCATGATGGATTTAGCTGACTCTACCACTCTCACTTTACTCAAGAAACTAAACTGGACACTTGCAAGCCTGGTGCCTCACGCCTTGGAGATGCTTTACTTATTATAGCTGAAATATGAACATTGTGTTTAGGAATAGGATCCAGCAAATACCAAAGGTATTTATATAAGACTGCTTGCTTCAGTACAAAAAGCTGCCTAAGGTTCAAAATGAAATCACTTTTAATCAATTTGCTACATAGTTTGTTTGAAGATAACAAATGAAATGCTGTGGTAAAACTTAAAATAGGTCTTGAGCTACTATAGATAGTAATTTTAAAGTTAATTCTGTATTCTTTATAGAAAACCAAATGTTCTTTGATTCCTGTGGGAGTAACACCACTAACTTCATTGGGGCACATACTCCCTCAGATTTCACAAACAATTTATTGGTAAAAGAATATAATCTTGGACTACTCCTCAGTTATTTGCTGGGTAATTCATAATACACCTGTGTGAAACATACAAATCGTATAAACATCACTACAGAGATTTTGTTTTTTACTTTCTTAGTATTTAATGCACCAAGATTGCATGGCTGAAAATATGCAAAATTAGTCCTCTACCATCTCTCAGCTTGAAATTTTAAAAAGCCTCTAATATTTCGTTTTTTATCAAATTACCTATATCCAAATATACCTGCCTACAACATTAATAGGGATTTAAGGTTTTTTTTAAAGCAGTTCTGGTGTGTATCCAGTCTTATCTTGTGTCTGTATTAGACACAGAATTGTTACTTGAGAGTTGCTTTTCTAAATTGTTTAAAATCAGGAGATTGCTAGTACAAGATTGGAAATATTCAGTGTTTTCAGAACATAAATGAAACAATACTGCACCACTGTTTTTAAAATAACCTTCTAAGAAAGCCTTTTTTTTTTTCTGTACAAACATTCTTGAAATATTTCTTTATTCAGGTGATAAGGGTTTTTTCCCCCAGTTTCCAGAATTCTTAATTCAGAAGCAGAGAGGATTTTTGCAGTAGTAGCCCAGCAGATGCACATGATAACATTAAGGCTTTTTTTTTTTTTTTTAATGATACTGGGATACACAAAGAGACTAGTATTTTTTGTAGCCACAGAAGATGAGTTGTTAGGTAGTTTCTCCCCTTAGTTTTTATACAGCATGTCAGTTTTGATCTGTATTACAGCAGTTGTTCCAAAGCTAAGCTGCAAATAGCATGTGTCTCTACTGACTTGCTGGAGAGTTTCTGTGATGGGAATAAATACCCATTTAAAAACCAAAATCTGGATCGTTGGTACTGGTTAGTCATGTATGAACTGTAGAGTTAAGTCATTAGGTTTATGTTATTGATTGCTATAAAAATACTCTCAAAACCAAAAAGATATTTTGTATTTCTGCTATATCCAGTACAGTTGCATACATAGGTCTAGTGGTACTGGTTGGAGCTCGAGTAATTTACTTGATGTTTTGCTCAAAGACTAAATCAACTCATATAGAACATTCCCAGCTTATTTCTTCCAAGAGATAAGAAAACTTGCTATCATCTAACTGTAACATTGTCAAAAAGTATTCTGTAGAGTAGCATGTTTCGTACTGAACAGCTACAGCAGAAAAATACTCATTAAAATGATTAATTCATGCCCCCTACATTGATCTAATTCTGTATTTCCCAAATAACAATTGATTCATTTTCTCAAAACCGGTGTAGTTCAATGAGTAGTACTGTTTGTTTGAATACTAATGGATCAGTGATACATATTGTGACTTCTCTTCACATTTCTGGTGATTAATACATTTTTCGGCTTTATGTAACAGATTTCAGTACATACTCGCGTACACTGACCTGCATTCTTTTGCCTGTCTCACTGTGGTCTTCTTCTTTCAGTGCTCCTCTGTTTGCACTTTGTTTTTCTGCTTTTTTTGTTCTTCTTCAGTTCTTTGCTCTCGTTGTCTGTGGAGGTAGAGGCACAATCTCTTTGTGGCTAGGGTCCAGGAATAAATTTCTCCACTGAAGTTTGCCTCTCTCAAACCCATGTAAGCGTTTAACATCTGAAACAACTTATTGATTATTCCTGTTGTCCTCTCAAGATTTAGTATTCCCAGATCTGCTGAATAGAGGTAGTCTCCCAAGAGCTCATTCCCAAGGTCACCTTAAAGCTACTTATAAATAAAGTTAGGGTTGTTCTGCTTGACACATCACTCTTACACTTAAATTGAACTTCATTCACCATTAAGAGTGATCAGTGCGTTTTGTGCAGCCCTTCATTGTAGTTGTACCTCAGACTTCTCTGATGCTGCCATTTACAAATTCAGTCACTTTACTGTTCAAGCTTTTCCTTGGCATTTAAGAATGATGTGGGTTCTCAACCCTGAGCCCACAGTATCCAGCATTAAACCACAGCTGAGAGAACCAGTCATTTAGTCTGTCCTATTATGTTCTGTTTCTGAATTAAATTTTTATTCATTTAAGCACTTCTTCTTTCTCTTTTTTTTTATCTTTATTTCTAGACTTTTTTGGTGAGGAATGCTATACTTCGGTTCTACTACATTAAAAGTAGGGATTGATGAGAAATGATGGTATTACTGTTTTGCATTTAAAAGCCAGAAATTTCCTTCGAGTATCTGATTAAATGAAATCGGTTAAATGTGAATTTTCAGCTCTTTTGTTCTAGGGGGTTAAGAAGACAGGTTTCCACATCTCTTTTCTCTTACCACTCTGAATAAGGTGGGTAAGGCTTACCTTACTGCTATAATGCAGTATCTCCAATTCCTGCTTGCCTCAGATGTTACTGGCATATATAAGAAGAGGCAGAGGTCATTTTGCTACTGCTTTAGCTTTCCTTTCTGGCTTTGGAGTGAATAATTTCGAAGATATTTCTTCTCTGAATTTTTGGACTACTTAATAAATAAAGGTATTGGATCATGACACTCTTAGTTTTGCAAAAAACTTGAAGTCCAAACATGGAAACAAGCAAGACTCAAAAGATTGTCACTGTTGAGGTGGCCTGTGGGCAGATACTAGCATGCATCACAGCCCTAGTGTGTTCTTATCTGGGGGCAGGATTTCATACCTGTTGCTGATTAAAAACTTGATTTCCAAAGGGAAAAGAAAGAAGACCAAGAAATCTGGATGATCACTAAACTGAAGTGACTTCCTAGGATCTGGCTGTGTCTGTGTGCACACGTGTGCATGTGTTCTGCCCAAGTTCATGTTTTAAACTCCTTCATTTTCAGGAATTCGTGATGTCAGTTGTATAAGCATCTTAGGAATATCCTAAAAACAAAGGATATAATGCCAAGCACTAAGATACAAAACATATTTCACGAAAAATGAGGGAACCATCTCTAAAGGTACTTAAAAGACATGTAGATGTGGTACTTAGGGACTTGGTTTAGTGGTGGACTTGGCAGGTGGATTAACTTTGTACTTGATGGTCTTAAAGGTGTTTTGCCACCTAAACAATTCTGTGGTTCTGTGAGCAAAAGTTAAGACTGTAACCAGACAGGTGCCAGTTGTCAGAATGCTTTGTGAAGATGCAGTGGTGAACCACATTAAGCATATGGGTGTCTCTTTCCCATATGTCTGTGTTGGGAGTCCTGTCTCTACCTTAATGTGTCTTGATGAAGGACGTATTTTCAGTTTTACTGAAAATCCAATTATTTTTCATGTTTTAAATGTTTCTAAATTTGTTACCATTCACAAGATCATTTTCTGCTTCAGAGAAGAGTTCAGTTCTGGAAATCGCAGATTAGCAATAAAGGTGGGAATGGCATAATTTCCATAAAAATTAACAGAACAGCTAAGTTGGTGACTTATTGTGATACTCAGAAATGTTTCATTTGTACACATCTGTTGAAGTATTAGTCAGTGGTTTCTGGTGAAGAGGCTTTCTCTTTCTTCCAGGGGTGACTAGATTCCTTGTGCAAAACTTAATCCATCTAATGCTGCCCAGCATTCACATTTTCTTAAAGGGTATAGGTATAAATATTGTTTTATATTCTCAGTGGATAATGAAATACGAGAAAAATATCATAATGATATGTTACAATCCCGAGCACTGTTTGATAGTATATGCCATATCAGTGAGGAGTGTTGTTTTATTTCCTAATTCAGAGTTTATACCTGTTCCAGAAATTGATTTTAAGACAGAAATGGGACAGATAAAAATTAGTGTATATTTTGTATGCTTAAAGTTTAGACCATCTGCAAGAGATGTAGTTGTATTACTTGCTCATAATTGAGCTTTATACAACTACTTGTTATCAGGAAAAGGCACTAAACATTTTCACCTTGAAGTCTGTGTCTGTGACATGCACAGATATGATGCATTTCTGATGGAAAAATGGTTGATGGAGCTCTGAGAGTGAACCTTTTTTAGCAGAAGGATTAAAGTACATAGCATTTAGCTTTTAGCTCTGCTGGGTTGGTGAGCAAAAAATGCAGAAAGCAATTAGTCAAAATTAGAGTTCTGAATAAATTTACCAAGGAGTTTGGGCTAAATTTGATTTAATATTCTCTTCAAATTTAAGTTGATCAGGATATGCTTTAAATGGCTTTTAACAGTTCACTGGTTAGTTCCATCTTTGTAATGTAACAGATACTTGATTTGAATTCACTTGCTCCTTACACTTGTGATTAGATTATTATAAATGTGATCATGAAGTCTGTGTACAGTTGTGAGTTACCTGCTGAGAGATGACATGCTGCATAACATGATGAACTTTGGTTGCAGACCTCCATGGTGAGTGAGCAGCATGAAGGAGCTGGTGTCTCTTTGAGAAAGGTAGACCTCTTTCTCTTTGAGAAAGGTAGACCTACAGATAGACCATCAGAGGTCTCACGCACTTGTTTGAACACCTAGATTTTTGTTGTTTCCAGCAAGGATGAAGCCAGACTGGAATCTTTTCACTACAGAATACTGTTAAATTTTGGACCATTACTAAAAGTCCTCAGAAATGTTGAATTGTGTCCTGGTATTTGACTAGGGGTTGCACAAGGCTTGGGTCTGTGAAATGCGTGAGTTCATTTCCTCATAATGAAAGTTCTCCCATTTATTTGCTATTTCACAACATATTTAATCAGCTCTTTGTAATAATGAAGGCATTTTTGGCTGATGGTTCAAAGAACATACTGACTGGGTCTTCATAGGTCAATCTGAGAAAACTCAGCTTAAACTATTTTCAGAAGCCCTGCCTGCTTGTTCAAGGTCCCTGAAAATTTAAGAAACGCTGTTCTGCTTTTAGTGTATCTAATGTGATACTTAAAAAGATACTTTTCTTTGAAAAATATGACTAATTTCCCTGGAATTTGCTGGTACATGAAAATGTGGTTTTGGGCAGATGTATAACCTAACACTGCTTAATCCATTCAAGAAAATACTTCTGGTTTTGCAGAAGAAATTCATTTTGCAGAATTAGGGTGACAGTCTCCTCTTGGATTTTCTGCTTTTATATGCTCACCATTAAACTTAAAACCATTTCCTATCTCTCTGACTCTGAAACCATTTATTGTATTTTCATTAGTGAAACTAATTCACACCTTTGCATCTTTTTTTCTGTTATTTGACACTGAGTTGTCTCATTTTGCAAGTAGAAGTTTCAAGGGAGGCAGAAATTCAGCCTGCTGAGGTGCAAGTCAGCTGAGGAAACATTTTGTGCACAACTTTGATGCGTTCATCTATTAATAAATGAAACTTTAAAGTAGATTGAGAACTTTTAGCATTACGTCCACTGTAGTTTGTTTCAGATTTCACTAAGGAGTGGTTTAACTCATCTTTTTTCAAGAATATTTGCTGTTTATAAAAATACTTCTGTTATCCTTTGGTGGTCCTATTCCCATACTTTCAGATTAAATATGCTTTGTTCCTCTCAAAATTAATATGAAATAGAATGTAAGGGGAAATAGTTTCTTTACTGTTGTTTCTGAAAAAAATACTCTTTCAGAAAAAGTAGAACTTGCTTCAGGTTTCCCAGATAGCATAAACTATCACTGTGCAACTCAGAAATTGCCTACACACTTAATTCTCTATTTATTTGATTCTCTTGAGGTGTCACCAGCTTGTTTTGCATTATGAGATTCCTATTTGAAGTGTTTCTGTGAAAGTTTTCCTTCTTTGTTTTGGTTCTTCTCTTCAATTACTTGTGTGTAAGTGTCACCCATTCCCAATCCCTGATTAACCTTCCTTAGGAATGGATGCTGTTAAAAATAATTTGAGATAATTTTTTATTTTCTAGAAGATGTAAATTCTTTGTCAATATCCTCATGTTTTGACCCTGTTATTGCTATCAGTGTAATGCATTTTCTTCTCTTGGAAAGAAATGCATTAGATGGATTAGCAAAGCACTAAAAATATCTTTGCTTAACCACCAAATTATATAACCATCCGATTTCTGTTGTCTGCTGGTCTCATACTGTGGTACATTTTAGAAATCTACATTTTATAATCTACATCAAGTGAAAAAAGTTTTTGATTAACATCAGATCTTTCATAGTATCAAATAGAACCGTTTTTTTTTAAGACATCATTCTTTATTCAAAAAGGAGGCTTTACTGAAAGCTTTTGATAACTCTGCTCACTTCAAAATTTGACAATGATGCTACTTTTATACCATATATTTCTTCTATTTTTTGATCACTCTGGGGTGGTATGTCTGATATTTACTTTGGGTCTGTTGCTTGTTTTGGCAGAGAGGTATTTTTAAATGAATAGTATTTAGATCAGATATCCTGCTGAGGGCCATGGTAGTCTGAAATAGTATGAGTAGCTTTTCTGGAAATTTCTTCATGTATGCAAGAGAAGATTTGATCACCATGACCTGGTTTAAAACTAATGTCACATTTTTCTGCACTTGCTGTATCATGTGTAATAAAGGGTTGTCCACAGCTGATCTATCTCAGAGACCCCTGTAAGGAGAGAACAAAACTGAAATTATTAATCTTCCCTTACATTAATTAAATTTTTGTAATATTTACAGTATTTTCCTCTAAATTTACTGTGGAGATCTAAAATTATTTATCTTTTAGTTTGCTATTGCAATATTTGATTGTACAAGTAGGACTAGTAGTAAGGTGATGCTGTAACTCAGTTTGCAGCAGTGAGTGAAGAAAAAAGAGGCTCAATTTAAACATGGAGATAACTGACTGAAATGCTCATCATAAATGTTTGTGATGAGATAACTTTGTTTGATGGCAGTATTTTATTTTCCTGTGTCCAGAAGATCACGTTGTAGTACTCCCTGCAAAAGGGCTGAAAGGTTTTGTTCCTTGTGAATGTGACGAGTCTGTCTTGACCTTCTCTTGTCAAGACCTTCTCCTAAGGTCAACCAAGTGTCACCTTAGTCTGCAGTTACATCCTTTCCTGCTGTTTGTTTTTCTATTGTGTAGCTTTAATTGAAAAGAAAAAAACTTGAATTCATGAAAAAAGGAAATGATGCCATCAGAGCAATCACTTTGCATCTAAGGGAAAAGACCTGACATATAATCAGCTGGCTAAAGGGCATGAGAATATCCTGAAAGGTAATTGGGCACCTTTTGTTGAAATATTCTGATATATCCCATTAACTTGTTCAGTGTTGCTCAGAAACAATTTCTATAGACAGAGTACATTGCAGGGCCTTTGCTCAGTTCCAAAAGCTGCAGTTATCAGTGTACAGCCTCATCTTAAAGCTGGTACTGTTCATGTACTGCTTCTGAAAGAGTATGTACACAACGGGTTTAAACTTCTCATGACCTGTTTTTTGTGCTCTCACCCATGATGTTCTTTACAAGTGAGTGGGAGAAATGTATGGCTTTTTCAGATCCTTATCTGAATGGCTTCATACCTGCAGTAATTTTTTCTTGTAGAGTATGAGTAGAGACCTGAAGATGGTACCAGTTGTTTCTGATGGGACAACTTAATATTGCACTTCTATTTGGTTTTAGTCCATTCGGTCTGGATTATTTGTCTCCGCATGTTCCATTTCATCTTTTAAGTTTCATAGACTCTAGGGCCTTTTCTTCATCCGTGTTTTAAATCACTGAAATGGTGGAACTTAGTCTTCTTGTGATCATGCAATTATTAGCAAAATATATTCACTAATAATAAGAGGAGTGGTGAAAAGATGATTTCCTATAGAGGTTTTTTGGAAGGCTGTTGTTCTGTTTTAGTTCAGTAATACCATCTTTATAAGTGTTCTGCTGGTAAGAATAAACAAGTCTGTTGGGGATTTTTTTCTCCTGCTTTTCCCCACGACTTACCAGGAAATAAATTACAGATTTCTAGTCATCAAGTCTCTAGTTTCTTCTCAAAAGGAGATAATTAACCATGGCCCATGGATGTTGTGATGTATGCAATTGCTTCTAGCCTCTAGAGAGAATGGTATGGAGGCTTTGTTTTTGTCTCTTCTGTCTTTCTGCTGCTGAAATATGCCAAATATTTATGCCAAAGAAAATGGGCACACATTTCATAACAAAAACCCCCAACATAGAGAAAAGCATTATGTTGAATCTAGTGAATAAAGCAGGGGCTTCAAGAGTGAGCATATTACAGTTACAGCCCTACATTCTTCAGTAGCAAGAACAAGGAAAGATTGGCATGATTCACATTATGGTATTTCAGAGTGAAAGCAGGAGGGTTTTAATAGGGGGGATCCTTGCATGCATAAGAGTGTATTTGTAACATTAATATGAGAAAATTATTTTCTTATTAAATTGATTTGAAATAGACAACAAGAAGGGCAATAATATTGTGGGATTTTAATATGAAAAAGGCAAATACTTTCATATTATAATTTGAAATAGCCTAGCCTTTCATAACCCTGAAGGGTATTTTAAAGTGTACTGTATTAATCCTAGAGGCTAGTTATGAAATAAAGTTCTAGTGAGACTATAGTAGTAATGTAAGGTGTTTGGTTTTTATTGCACCTGTCATTCTGAAGGAATGAGGTGATGTTTCATGCTCTGAGCAGCAACCCCTCATAGCTGTTACTTGGCAAATTCTGAAATGAAAAGAAGCTGGGAGTATGTGTGTTGCTGCTCAGTAGATAAAGGGAGAAAATTGGTCAAGACTTGAAAACATTCATCTTACTACTAAAATAGTTCTGTGATGTTACTTTCTTTAGGAGCAGAGACAACATCCCTTTCTAATCAAAGAGCAGACAAATGGCTTATAGTCCATTTGCTTTGGACTGTACTTACTCCTGTTGCTTTGGAGGATAAAAGGGTGAGTTGATCATGACATAGGCCTCTGGTGAAATACGAAACGTTGACCATGCTGACATAACAGCAGAACTCCCACTGCTTCCAGTGATAGCAGGATATCACTGATGGAACAGTGCTCTTTGTGAGCTGCATGTTTTGTGGGAGTCTCAGGCAGTTGAAAGGCCAAAGTCAAGATACTAGAAGTTCCCAGCTGGATCAGGAAGGGATAATCAAATACAGAGACAGTTCAGTTACCACTGAAGAAAACTTTTAGGTTCTCAGTATGCTGTCCACTTCTCCTAATTTCCAGAAGAACTAAAATTCAATTATTTTATGAATTCCAGAGGAACTAATGGTACCTTCTGAAATTGAGTCTTTCCCTTTGCAAATAATGAAGTTTCTGTAATGAATCCATATGTCACAGACATTCTGTCTGCTGTTACTCATGCTGAATGCTACACTGTTCTGCATACTTCCTCAAAACCTGAGATTTGAGTATGGTACAGCTCAATATGAATAGGGGTGACAGAATTTATTCTACAAAGACATGTCAACTCACTTGCTGAGGAAATCCATATTTCTGGAATTTAGGTGAGGGTTTGCTCTGAAAAGTAACTGGGTATATAGCTTTGTGCTTTGTTGCTCTACTAGTGAATCTGATTTCTGCATTTACATACATGTAAATTAGATTGTAAACATACATGTAAACCAGATTACATAGTTTGCAGTGGAAATAGCTGATTATAGAAGTTACTGCTTCTCTATTCTTTTTGCAGTACAACTTCTTCTGTGTTGCAAAGATGTGTACTAGCTAACCAGGTAAAAGCCTCTTATGTGAGTGAGTTTTAACAGAGTTTTAATCATGATTTGTTTTCCTCAGCTTTACTTGTTCAGCCCCTTTTCTGGAGGGTCATCTAGGAAATAGTGCCAAACTTTCCCTGGCTAGATGCATGTGTCATTTACCTAGTGGCAGGGAAAGCTAGGTGGGTTATTGCATGTGCAGTGCATCAGAGGCTTCCAAGGAGAAGAGGGTGTTGAAGCCATTCAGACAGCTGGCTCCCGGCTGTGCTTTTCCCCAGAGGATCTTTAGAAGCGGGTGTGGAATGTGCTGTGAAATTCTGGTAGAGTCAGCCAGACAGCCCTGTGGTAGAGGCAGCAGCTCTGGGAAGGATAATGATCAGGAATGGGCTGCTATTACTTCCAGAGTAATTTAGTTGGAAATCCACCTGTGCTGCTCCTCCCCGGTTATTTGTCCAGTCAAAAGCCAGTCCTGGGTTTGGTGAAGTGGCTTAGTGAGGTGCATATGCTCCCAGGCCACAGGCAGGGCATTCATCCAATGGGTCTGAACAACAGGACTTGGTTATGCGGGTTTGCTTTCCAAGCATGACATAAACTTCAGTGTGACCTTTTAGCAAGAGTTAGTTACAGTGGGGTGCCATGTTAGAAATACCTGACCTGGGAACAAGTACTCCTTTAGGTTTGTATGAAAGAGAGCCAGAGGGATGTGGTGAGTATAAGCACAGGTTTTTGTGCACCAATTCTCTGTGCATACCAGGAAAAGTGCAGCCTAGATGACCTGCTCTTAAGGATAAAATCTGATGAAAACTGTTCATCTGCAGCATTGAAAGCCATATTGCCTTCTCTTAAAAAAGCAGGATATTAACTGAGTGTTTTCACTAACTCAGTTAATGGCACTGTACAATGCAGAGTGAGTTTTAATAGAAAATGTATTTTAATAGTATATATATTTAGTAGAATTTATCTTTAAAAGAATATATTAATAGAGTGATTGTTCCAAAGGAAGTTAAATATGTGACATTGAGTGGGTCTTCTGTATTCAAGAGTTGACCTTTTGGCAGTAGTAGTGAAATAATATACAGGAGAATCTTGTTAATTCATGCTAATGACTTAAAAGACCCATCACAGATGACTTGATTTTACAACTTAGCAAGTAAGTGAAACATGATGACAAAACTTCAGGGATGCACACTTTAACAGTATGTGCTCTGCTAATTTACCTTATAGTAGCAGTTATGCTGTAAATATATTTGTAATAGATGAGTTAATGGACAGTAGTACTATTAATTAAAGCAGTGATAATTTCCTGAAATGACACTGTAGTACAGCAGCCTATTATTAACTAGTTTCAGTGAAACAGGACTAATCTACTAGTTCTGCGAGTGTGAGGCCACTGAAATGGTTCTGAAATTAACAGATGTTGGCTTTTAACATTAATAAAAATGTTCTCTCCTCATATGTGTCATGTCATTTAGAATAAATGTAGGCTAGAGCTACTTGAGAAAAGAGTTATCCTATCACAGTAATAGTATACAGGTATATATGTAAATAAAAAGTTCGTAAACATTTTTATCGATAGGTTGAATTACTTCTAGAGCCCTAAGCCTATGCTAGCCTATGATCATTCTTAAAATAGTAATTCCCAGGCTCGTGGAATATGACATAGGTTCCAGTAAATTTCTTAGTCTTCAAAATAAATGTCTCCATTATAAAAAAGTCTGCAATTTTTTCTGACCATTCTATTTCAGTCTATATCATGTTCCGTGTTATGTACTATTAAGAATGCAGTTCTGTTACTGGCAGTGTATTCTTAAATAAGAAAATAAGACTTTTTCAGTATGCCTTAGAAAATGACACAAAGCCATTTAATAGTTGTTATGCTCTGAGTAAAAGAAGGAGCTGAAGTCTGTACTGGAATCATCATATGCACTTGTTACAGTGCACTTGTGTGTCAGCAGAGAAGTCTGACTAAATAAGGCAATGCATGAGTAGAGCTTATCAGCGTTTGACAGGAATACAGTCCACTAACAGCTGATACAGTAGCCCATCTTTTCTGTGCTATCATCGTCTCTCTACATGGCACACAGAAGTACATTTATCATCTGCTCGGTTGTTGATAGTGCTCAAAACAGCCCTCCACCTTTTCTTTTTAGTTAGTGTATGCTCAAAGTAATACAAGTGAGCTGAAACCCTTAGGAAGCCAAATATTCTTTTTATTTATATAAAAACATATGTGAAGTTGTCAGCTTTCAAACTTTAGAGAAGTACACTGTGCCTTCTGCTTCTTCTCCCACCAGATAGTGTATAGTGAATATTGTTTGATAATGTAAATAAAAATCAGGAAGCTTGATGCATTTTTGTGCCCCTGTGCACTAAGCAATGCTTATATAAATTATCCATTACTTCACGGAAGCAAGTCCTGACTGATAGTGCCTTCTTCACACTTGTTCACTCAAATGAATATCTAAGCTCCCAATGATCTTTCTGGGAATAGTGTTGCACCTTGAATGTTTGTAGGTGCTTTTAAAAAATATCCAGAGTAAAATACCCTTAACACTGTTTCAGTATTGCTTTTTCTGTTATGCTGAGCTTGGTTGTCAGACTTTGTCCCTGTGTTGTGCAAGAGTTTGGGATCTGACAATTTTATCCATAAAGTTACTAGGCCAATAAATATATTAAAAGATTTGTTAGCACCTGGCCTGCTACAGAATGTCCCAAAACAATTAAACTGGTGACCTGCAAATGTGTTTTTATACTGGGAGGGGATGTAAATGTGTTTGCATGTGTGGCCTTTTTCTAAGGGATTTCTGAAAAATATCAGACATTAAATTCTTATTCTGTACTATGAAGACAGGTCAGTGATTTGAGAATTCCTCCTTTTCTTGCAAATTCAAGTCATTAAACTGCAAGGCCAAGGCTGTTGAATTTCTGGCAAAAGTTTCTGTTAAAAAGGTGATCAATATCTTTTTTATCAAGCATGAATTTAAGACAGTAGTGAAAAACCCTCTTCATTTCTCCACAGCACACTTTTAATTTTGTGTTCCTACTGTCTTTCTGTGCTGTCTTCTCAAGTCAAGCAAAAAAGCAGAAAGGGAGGGATGGATGTCATCTTTATTTGTGGCACTAATTGTAGTCTTTCCACATTAATCCTTTTACACCTGCCTAAATGTGTGCCCAAATTGCTTTTAGCACATTCAACTAAAAGTAGTCTTGATAAATTACAGTTATTCTGATTTTACTGTAAACGTAAAACAGGATTTATAAACTTCTCCATATAAAATCAGATCCAGTGTACTTCGGCCTTTTTACCATATATTTGTATGACATATATTTGTATGTACTTTCTGCCACCTAGTACTCTTCTTTGGCAACTTAATATCTTGCTTATTTGTTCTTCCTAATTCCTCCATTACTGTTTTCCTGTTTTCACAACAGCATCATCAGTATTCACCCTCCTCCCTTGTCCTCCTCTGTACAGGAAGCTTGCTGAGGAATGGAGTGCTTGGCATCATTCTGAGAGCATTCTAAAGGTTCCGGGTTTGTTTTGTGGGAACCTCACATTCTGTTTAAGTGTTCAACATACTGTATGCAAAATTATCAGAGAAAGACTAAAATTCCCATAACAGTTTAGGGAAGAATTTTCTGGTAACAGCCCTGGGAAAGTGTAACAGATAAATCTGAGAAGACAGTGAGGCTTTTTGTTTTGGTTTGTTCTTCCTGCTGTCTCTTCCCTAAGCTTGGAACGAAGAATCAGGTTTCTTTCCTTCAATATTTACTTTCCAGTCAGGACAAAGAAGGGACTTGAAATTCTGCCATGGGGAGAATGCTTACCTCTTGTACTGTCTAGGAGGGTATGTGCTTGAAGTGTTAGTTTCTTGCACACCACTTAGTGTCACAAAAATACAATGTGCCATTTCCTAATCAGGAACTTATAAATCTATTGGCACAGCAAGCACTCTTCCAAAGTTGGTTGTTTTCAAAGTGTCTTTTCTTACCCAGTGCAATGTTTTAAAAACCCAAACCCTGCAATTTCAGCTGAGATCCATCTTTTTCAGTTCAGTAAGCTGGCTTAAATACCCTAATGTGAGTTCACACATCAGTAGCACTGCTGTATGCAATATGTGTAACAGAGATGTCAT
The DNA here is from genome assembly GCF_026979565.1 of Vidua chalybeata. Lineage (NCBI taxonomy): Eukaryota > Metazoa > Chordata > Aves > Passeriformes > Viduidae > Vidua > Vidua chalybeata. The sequence goes on along the minus strand of NC_071530.1, from coordinate 121,699,053 downwards.
TCTGTGCTCTGAGTCCATCTCTGATAATGGTCCTGAGAGCATAAGCAGTTCATTGGGATGTTTGCCAGTAGAGCACGTTGGGAGGGTTCACAGGAGATGCACAGTGTAATGGTCTGTTTGCCATGTGTGTAATAGCTCCCCTCCAAAATAAGAGACTTCTACAGTGCAAGTAAGGACACTTTCAGGCTGCCTTTTTGGCACTTTCCTGCTGTGCCCAAAATACTCCATTAGTTTTCTGGAGTGTGTCTATCATACACCTGTGTGATCTGCATGGAAAGAAATATGATGTGTCCAGAGAAATAGAAAACCTGTATAGCCCTGAATTGAAGTGCCGTGACTCTGCAGACAAGCATAATAAAGCTATTAAAATTCTTTAGTCATTCAGGGGTACTTTATTTTGAGGAATTTTATTAATTACTTTCATCTTTTTAATTTTAGAAAATGCATTTTGAAAATACTTTAATTGTTGTAATCATACTAATTATGCAGACTTAGAATTTCATGTTTTCTGGTTCTTTTAAACATACTCTACTCTTTATAAATATTTTATTATGTTTTCATAGCACACAAATTTAATGAAGTATGTATCAGTTAAAAAAAGCTTGAAGCAGTCCAGGGCTCTATAAAACAGGCCTTGTAGCACCTGAATATGCGTCTATATCACAGTAAGTGTTTGGCAAGCTATACTACTATATTATGTGTTATTAATTATACATTATTGTGGAAACTAAATGTTGATAGATAATGAACTTCTAAGGAATAACTCATTCAATAGCAGTCTTTTAAATTGTTAAATGAGACAATATGATCAGCCTTTACAGAAGTTTAGTTAATGTCTACATTGCACTTAAGAAATGCATCAGCTTGGGCTATGGGCTCATAACAAATTTTTAGCCTGTGCCAAATTTGCACTTTGTTTCATGGTAGGTGTGTTTGGGATATATCAAGAACTCATAAAGAGCATAAATTTAGTGTATTTTAGAGATGTAGTCTCTCTAGTTTTATGCTGAACAGTAACTCAAAAAATAAGTGCCCCTGAGAAGGGAGTTTAGTCATCAGAGATGGTCAACCAGACCCCACCCACACTATCATATTTTCTTTGTGATAATTACTTCAGGCTTAAATTTAAATATTTTCACTAAAAAGCCAAATGCATATATTGGAAAATATCCATGAATTATTTAATCTTAGAAAAAAAAACATCAACTTTCAGGCCTTCTGCTAGGAAGTTTAGAATTTGCAAGTTAGCAACAGAGGATGCCCATAAAATTACAGTTTTTAACTGTGGAAAGATATTTTTATATTGAGATGAAACACGTAACTTTGCTGTGATGAGACTATATTTTCAACATGTTATTGAAGTTTATTCTGTACTTTTATATTGTTACTGTGTAACTTCCAGTAAGCTATAAATTTCAGCTTTTCTTAGGAGATTCTAACTTTATTGCTCATTAACTATGATTTAGCTTTTGGATCACATTATACATTAACGAAATGAAGTCCCACATGTGTAATACATAATTCATTCAGAATTTCCTTCATTACATGGCAGTGTTTGCTGCTCATCTTGCAACTCCAGAAGCAGAGTCTGTGATATACAGATGTGACTACATCTTCTTAAAATGAGTGTTTTGAAGGCTTTCATTCTGAAATTTATTTTAAGAAATTGATTTATACTTTTGAAACATTAGTTCACATTCCTTTATAGTTTTGGTTAGAACAAATAAAGAAGTTTTATGAGAAATAAGTCTCTTTCAATACATTTTACCAGCTGCTCATGGACAATATTAGAATCATAGAATGGTTTGGGTTGGAATGAACCTTAAAGATCATGTAGTTCCAACCCACCTGCCAGGGAGAGGGAGATCTTCCACTAGACTAGGTTGCTCAGAGCTCCCTTCAGCCTGGCCTTGAATGCTTTCAGGGATGGGACATCCACAGACCTTCCCTGTTCCACTGCTTCACCACCCTCTGAGTAGAGAATTTTTTTCCTGATAGTTAATCTAAATCTACCCTCTTTCAGTTCAAAGCCATTCCCCCTTATCCTGTCACTATCTGCCAGTATGCAAAGTCCCTCTTCCTCCTTTTTATAAGCCTCCTTGAAGGTACTGGGAGGCCACAAGAGGGTTTCCCCAAACCTTCTCTTCTCCAGGCTGAGCAGCCACAGCTCTCTCAGCCTGTCTTTGTAGGAGCCCTCTGATGGTTTTTGTGATTCATTATTGTCTCTAATGAAATTCTAAGCTTTTGATGGATGCAGTTTTCAGGTTGTAAGCGCAAGCTCTGGTTTGGGGCACCAAAGTATTTCTCATAGGTGCCCAAGTGCTGCTTTGTCTAACTTAGACCAAGGACCTGACATGTCCTGCTGAGTATTAAAAGCTATAGTAAAGGAGAGGGACAGGTCCTGAGTGTATAGTCTGTGTAATAAAGAGGCTGAGATCTGTTTTACATTGTAAATGTATACTTTTCTAAAAATGATATTACTGCAAATGTATGGTGACTTGTTATTATTTTCTCCTACAGACTATGTTAATTTGAAATATTTTGTCTGTTTCTGCTAAAGCTGAAATTACCAGAAGAAATCCCATTGCTTTTGTGATAAAAATCTCAAACTTCTGTAATTATTTGTCTTCCTTTGCTGTAGTTGATACCGAGGAGTGAATATTGCAGTATTTTCTGTAAGGACTTTAAAGGAAGATCATTAAGAAACTTGGGTAGTTCTTTGAAATGTATGTGTGAGAGGTAATCTCTGTGAATTACCTATTCCTAAGAGAAAGAGCAGTCTTTTCCTTCACTATGAAAAGTATGTGAGGTTTGTAAGGGTTGTCTGTAGTGTGCTAATATGAAGGGGTACTTTTTCTCTCCTATGCTCAAGTTACAGTATGCTAAGCAAATATTTATTAACAGACCTTTAGGAGGCTGTGCAATGTCAGCAACTGCACTCGACACATCCTGGGTAGCTAGGAAGCTTACTTGCTTCCTGCCTCTCTCACAAATACCACCTTAGTTGCCTCATTGTATCCTAACACCATACATTAGCTCTTTGCTTACACTCTCAAAAAATAAACTGCAATTATAGGTACTGATACTCATAATCTGCTCCTTGTCTCTAATTCTTTTTCTGTGTCTCTGGGAATTTTTTTTTAGCACTTTAACAACCACAGCACCATCTCGTAGTTAGGCTTCCCAGAAGCACAGAACACACTGGGTTGGGAGGGACCCAGAAGGATCATTGAGTCCAACGCCTGGCCCTGCACAGAACAGCCCCAAGAGTTCTGACAGCATTGTCCAAACACGAACTTTTGTTGAGCTTAGTGCTTGACCACTTCCGTGGGGAGCCTGTTCCAGTGCCCAGCCTTTTTCTGACATCCAACATAAACCTCCCCTGACACAAGTGCAGGCCATTCCCTTGGGTCCTGTCCCTGGTCACCACAGAGAAGAGATTAGTACCTTCCCCTCCTCTTCCCCTCGTGAGGAAGCTGTAACCACAATGAGGTCTCCCCTCAGCCTCCTCTTCACCAGGCTCAACAGACCAAGTTACTTGTGACTGTGGTAGTTGCTGCTGGGTGTTTGCTAATCATGTAACAAATTATTGTAGGGGTTTTTGCTTTTCTGCCCTGGCATTTCACACAAATGCAACAGTTTATTTATAATTATTTCTTTACCATGGTTTAATCCAGTGTTTTTTCTATAGTATAGCATGTTTGAGAATGATCTTTCCTTTATGGAGCCTTACTGTCTTACCTGTCTTTTGTAGTCCCTTTCAGTCTTGGTGTGTGGTGGCTGTCTCAGTTGTTGAGGTTTTAAATAACCAGAGTAACCGGGGAGATGCTTACTTGTGTTTTCCTGAATTTTTTAATTTTCAGGGATTCATTACATTGTCATTCTATGTTTCTGTCACTATTTCTGTTGGCTTATTTGTAGACCCTGGTAAGATGGGTACTGCAATGTGCACCTGTTCCTCTAAATCTTTCTCCTCTTTTGCATCTTGTCCTTTCTTGAAAATGCAGGGTGAGAAGGGGTGAGGGAAAGAAGATCTGCCAAAGGAATTTCTCTTTCAGTGTTGTATTTCACTTTCAAGTTTTTACCTTTGTCACTGTAAGATCATGTGCCAAAGTCTTGGCGATGCAAAAGCTAGAAGTTGTTAAGAATATACTTGAGAGTGGGGGTGACCATTCAGCCTGTCTGCAGCTGCCTTCTCAGTGTCCTTGAACAACAGGGCTTAGGAGTAGGCTGAAGGGATTGTCTTGCTGATAGCAGCCCACCCCTGACTCCCAAGGGTTCTCAAACACAGCTGGGAGTGGGTAGGGATTTACTGGGTGGAAATAATGCGGATGGGAAACATCAGACTGGATGATACATACATTTTGCAGTGACAGTCTCTATCTAGCAGTGCAGTGGAGCGAGGAGCCACTACTGCCAGGTGCCTTGGTGACATGGTCCCTGCCCTGCCATGGTGGGGCATTTAGATGCCATTACACCATGGCAGACACAGTTATTTAGCAGCAATAGGAGAGCAGGGAAAGCATTTTTCTCCGCTTTTTCATTCTCTGATTTGTTGAGTATCAAGTGGTGGGCAGCAGGTTGTTGCCAAGCAGGAAGGAGCTTGCATCTGCACACAGAGAGGAGGCCCTGCTGTGTCCTTAGGCCAAGTGCCATGCCATGTGCCTCTGCTGATCTGCCCAAAACCAGGAATGAGCTTCAGGCAGAAGTAATGTGGTGTGTTTATTCTGGAAGATCTCAGCCATTATGCTGCGGCCATATCTATATCTAGGTTTCAGGATATTTGAGTGCTGTGGCAGATAGTGCCTTATTTGCATGTGTTTTTTGTGTGACAGCGTGAGCACCGTTGATCCCATTTCCCTGGAGGTGCTTTTATGCAGCCCTGCTACTGACACTCATGAGTGCTTTATGTTGGCTCTTTTATGTAGTGTCTTTTGTAGTGTTTTCTTTAGCTTTTGGAAGTGATTAGACCCTTTGTACATTAATATCTCCTTTATGTTTCTGACATAGTACTGCTAGCTAGCTTTTTTTTTTTTCTGCTTTCTCTTAAGGCACTTTGATCATCAGGACTAGTCTGGCACCTGCTTCTTGTAGGGAGAGTGTTTTAAGAAATCCCTCACCATTTGCTGTTTTTGGCTGCATCATTCCCAGCTCTTCTGAGCTGTCTTCAGAGTAATTAACCAACTCTGCACAGATTTGCATTCACCTGTAACTGAATTTAGACTTTTACGTCCTGTGTGTTGTAAAAAGACATTTTTTAAAGATATATTTTAAATTTTAAGACATTTTAAAGATACATTTTAAAAGACATATTTTAAGGACCATTTTCCACTTTTGGATCATTTTTAGGTAAAACTTTTTCTGTCAAAAGCTTTACTGTTCTTCACACACCCTCTGGTCTGTAGGTAGTATAGATTCAAACTGGAAGCAGGCACCCACAATTCGTGTTTCACACTTCCTGAGTTGGTGTCCTAATTATCAGCAGAGACAAAAGGATGTGCGGGACTACAAACTCTGCCTTTGGCAGTGTTTTCTGAATACTGACCATAAGCCACTCATCTGTATTTAAATGCATGAATTTAGAGCTTAAATTCTTGAAAATTTTTATGGCCTGAAACTCATTATCACAGAGCTGCATAAGTACAGATGAGAGAACGTATTTTGAAAATGTCTCTGAGAATTTCCTTTAGGCAAGTTGAATTTTCCAGTGTTTAAAGTGCTGCCCAGTACCTAAGCTGTACCATTAGATTCTCCACCATTCATGGTGAGAGGATATAAGTATTATTTCTAAGTATTAGGATTTTTACTCCTCATATCTAAACACAGCAGTGTTGAGCTTCATAATGCTTTGCTTCTGATCCCTGTGCAGTGTAAAATGAGAGCAATTTAAATATCTGTTTTACCATGGCACTTTGAGGATGAAGTGTGCATGCTGCAGAGATGGGGTAAAAGTATGAAGTATAATAATGGGTGGGTGAATGAACTTAGTGCCTGTCTCAAAGGCTGAGTACCCAACACAGCTAATGAACACTCCAGTGTCATTCATTTTGTCTTCAGTGGCTGCTGAACAGTTCATTGCTCGCTGTGCCGTTTTCATCTTAATATATATGAACAGTGTGGACAATACTGAAGATGACTGACGTAAACTTCAAGGTGATGCAAGTTACAGGTGCTGAGGGAGAGGAATGGTGGAGCAGACACAGGAAAACCAGTTAAAGTGTATTTCATTATACACACTCTTTCTGTATCACATGAAAAATAACTCCAAAGAAGGGTAGGAAAGCTCATTTAAATAATATTTTTTAAATTATCCAGAGCAGTAATAGATAACGTATGTTAGTACATATGCAGTCTATATTTCTTTTAACCAAAATATTTATTTTAAAATAAGTTGATAATATAATTCAGGTTTTCTTTTAATACATGAATTACATTGCTAAAATCAAGCAATTTATATTTTTGATTTGCTACTTCACTGGAATGTTTTATTTCTCAGTGAGACAAGCTTTTCCATGACAGAGAATGTTACTACAGAGAATTTTTAATTAAAACCATCATTATATTTCTTCTGGTACTGTATTTCTTGTCTTTGCCAGTAGGACTGACATACAATGCTGAATATAATGTTGTAGTACTATATAATTCAATTTTCACTGCATTTTTTACTGAAATAACAGAATAAGTCACTGAACTTGAGAGTTTTGAACCAATCCTGTTTACATGTGCAAGGAGGAAGAAATGATGCACCCTTCCCCCTTCATTGTTAAGTGGTAAATTGTTGCTATGGTGATCATTCTTTCCATCTCATCAGCTATAACCTGGTTTTCCACATCAACTGAATTGCTTCAAGCAACGCATGATCTTTATTTATATATATATATATATATCAGTTAATATTGTTTTGCTACATAGTTATTGTCTTGGGACTTAATGTCAGCAAGATTCAGTGAATGTAAGCAAGATAGTTTTAATTTTGTTGTGTATAAATCTGTGTACTCATTAAAACAATCTTTGTGTAGCTGCCAAGAACTTTTTAAGTAGATTTATTAAAGGAAGCTTATTTTTGGTGTGTACAGCTGATTATTTTCCTTTCATTATTTCAGAGTCTATAGACTTCTGTAGTAAATATGTGGGAAATCTGGTAAATCTCTGAATAATGTCTCAGTTAAGCCATATGATTTTTATTACCTAAGGTGATGGAAACAGGATAGTTGTAGTAAAATTTCTATAGCAGTTTTATTTCCTTGCAGTGAGAATTGGTACGTATGAATTAAATGCAGAGAGATTCCTGTATTGTAGTGAGAGTAAGCCAGGTGACCTATTGCAGAGTCACCAGAGGTAAAAAATGGATGAATATGGTCTGTATGGGGTCCTATGCATATACACAACAGAATTGTGTCAAGAGAAAGGGCAGAATGAGCATGTGGCCCATCACAATATTGCCTTGAAGCCAAATGTGCATTCCCTTATCACCAGCACCAGGTTTTTCAGGAAATGGATAAACTTTATATTATGGCAAGTTTTGGAGCCATAATTAGGACACTGGTGTATAGAATGATAAATATGTAATTTAGAATAACGTCTTTGAACTTAAGTTAATGCTTTTAAAAGACTGTTTGTCTAAACTTACTAATGTATTGTTCATTACAGTCAGTCTTTCCTTTTCTTCTAAGATGGTAAGCTCTTAAAAACGTAACTATATTGTGTCCTGCATTGCTGGACAGCATATGAACAAGTCTTGTGTTTCTGATTTTACTCATGTTCCAGTTTTTGGTGTAGTTTTCTTGGTTTTAGGGTTTTTTTTTTTTGTTGCAAACTTTTCCCTCTGCTTTTCATCTGCATCACTTGTGCCTGTTTTAAGTTGTGTGTCAATAAAGCAGCAAGATCATATCTTATCTTAAATGAAATTTTACATTTATTACTGGGTTTAAGATCCACAAAATGACCTGAACAACAGAGAAGTATTTGAGTATGTAATATCATGTAAAATGATTCTTAATTATCTTAGATGAAAATGCAAGTAGAATCTTGGTTTCTCTCCTAGTGGTCTTTTTAGGTTCTTTATAGGAAAGAAGAGACGTGTTTCTCGTATCTCAAAATATTGTGCTGCCATAGGCAAATTTCTAATAGATGTTCCTGACCTATATTTGCAGTAAGGGATATTATGCTAAAGAGTGTCAAAGATCATCTCTCAGTAGATCAGTCTCTTAAAAGATAGGGTGAAAGTTGTAGTATAAACATAAATGCACTACCTGTGGAGCCAAATGAGGAACTGGATTGATATTTCAAGTAAGCAGGGTATCTGTGCACACTGTAAGTCTTGAGGACAGCGTCTTGAATTACTGAATTGCTTAGATCTTTTGGAAGCATTTACTGCATGACTCCCAAAGTATTAATCCTTTTGGCCAAAACACAGTTCACTAAGTAGCCTGAGAGAAAGTGGGACATGGAAGTGAAGAATGTCATATTTCCTTCCAGCTGCAGAGGATGAGAAGTTACTGAGAAAGCATACTGTCCAGTTGCCTGAGCCAAAACAGCCATTACAGGCTTCTTGCAGTTACTGTTTTGCTTTGCTTGATTTATTATGTTTTAGTTCATGAATCTGCTTATCTTCGTTTCATGAGCTACCTCATTCTTTAATTTCCCCTCACCAAACCTGTATAATAGTGCAAACCTATAAAAGAGTATACCCTGTGAGATACAAAGTCCTTTCACATATTTCACAATCACACAGACAGACCAGAAAAAGACATGGTTGTCACGTACCAATCCTTTTTTTTTTTTTCGTTGACAGAGAGATACAAACAAATCCAGCATTTGGAGCAAAAACTGGGGAAAGAGAAGCAGCTACTTCATGTTTTGTTGTTGCATTTTCTGAGGTAGTGTTTCCTACAAAACCAGAAATAATTCTTCTCTGAACAGGAGCTGAATGACCCAAGACTCAGTAGACCCCAGAGCCAGAAAAATAGCTGAGTTTTCTTTATACCCAGCCCTTTTATTTGCTTAAGCTTCTCACTTCCTTTTTTCTTTCTTAAAGTGGTTTCAAGTATGTTTTAGCCTGCAGTACCAGGAACCAGTACCAGGGATCAGCTGCAAACATGAGGCACAGACTGATCGGAGTTCAGGAATGGCTGAGAATGGGGGAAGAGAAGATGGCTCCTTTCAGCTGTGCTTTTCCTTAGATTGAAACATACATGCAACTATAGCCTTGTTTAACCTGATTTTTGTTTTTTCCTACACAGTCCCTTAAAGGGATCTAGTGTGTTCCTTTGTTGTATGAATGTAATCTGGAATTTGATGACCTGGAAAAAATGTATTCAGGCAAAATGCCAGCCAGAGAAGAGAATCCTCTGAACCAGTAGCACTGTGCACATGGGTCTAGTATTTCTTTCTATAATATTTCCCTTTAAAACAATAGCAGGGGGTGTTTTAATACTTCAGTTGCTATTGTTTCTGAAACCATGTACGTGTTTTTATTGTATATGATTAGTTCAATAAAAGACAAATATAATTTAAAATCAAAACAAACTCATATTTGCCACATCAAAGGCCATAAGATAGCTGTACGTCATTCCACTCAAATTGTGAAAGTGAGCACAGGTTGCCCTGTTTATTCTTGGTAAATTCTGTTTGTTTTCTGTAGGCAATATGCTGTTTATTTTGCCATTCATTAATTCAAATTCTCATGGATATAGTGGTAAATAGACTTTGGGGCTATGATGTGTATAGATTATTTCTAACCTATTTCTTGACAGTATTGAAATAGATTAGAGGATACAGCTACTGTATTAAACAAGTTCCATATAGTAATTTATTATCCATATATTTATATAATATATATAATCCATATGTTAAATTAATATCTGTGTAAAAATGTACAAATTTTTTAAATTACCAATTTGATAATTTTAAGGATAAACGTGCTCACAAGGGAGACAGTGTTCTCGCATTGCCACTCAAGTAAGTAAAGATAGACAGAGAAGCTATGGATGCTTGACAGAGAAGTATGTTTCTGTAGATTGAAATGTATAGCTTCAAACAGTTTAAGCTAGAAATTTTGGTGTTAAAAAAAGTGAACACAATACAAAAAAACACTACCATCACCACCCCAAAAAAAACCCCAAATGTATGCAAAACCATCTTTCCCTCTGAGACCTTGTCAAGAACTGAATTCTTTCCTCTACCCAAAGTGCCAAGGATGCAGTGTTCTGTTTGAGTGGATGTAGGACAACTCCAGAATTCAGAGACTGCCCTTAATGCTTTTCTTGCCTCTATAATTCACAAGGATAAAGACAAAAATGGCCTATATCAAAGATCATATGGTTACCAAGGACTTTTCTAAGGTCTATTATTTACTTTTTAGATTTATTGGTAAAATTTACCTAAAGGCTACATTTTTCTGATTTGCAGTTTTTATTTGCTTCCTATTCACTCAGTTTCTCTCTCAGATCCTTTCATTTCTGCTGTTGTCCCCATGTGTAGCAGTTAGCTGCTTTCACCGTTTAATTGTTGCTGAGCATGTTTTGTTTCCTTACTAACCTGTTTGTCTTCTTGCCTTTTAACATTTCTGATCTCTGGCACAAGCCTGACACTGTTAAGAGGCAATACCATTGTTCAGGGAACTTGCTTAAACAACATATGCTTTGTTCCTTTTAAGAGCTCTAAATCGACATCCTCTGAAGGAAAACAGAAAGAAAAATTGTCAGATCTTTCATAAATATTTTTATCTGAAATAAGTGGTACTCCTTCTGTGTTCCACAGCCTTTCATCACAACAAATTATGAGAGAAAAATATGACTTTTTTCCCATACAAAAAACATTAGGAATAAGGGAAACAATAAGGGAAAGAAAAAAGGTGGTTTAATTAAAAAAAAAAAGTGATTTGGGGTAGGTAAATCAACAGACAACACCAATGCAGAAATTGTTTTCCTTAGCTAAATTATTTTTTAACTGTGTAAAATTTCCTATATATAAAATATTCTGGATTAGCTATGTATAGTTCATTCATGCACTTCAGAATAACAGTGCCTTTTCCTAGTGTGTTTTAAAAGGTCTTGATGCAGAGAAGGCAGTTGGCTTTATTATTTACTCAAACTAATTGTTACATTTTACAATGAAAACAAACCTTATTCTGAAATAATTTGCAGATGTAGGAAAGAAGACAACTGAAGAGAATAGAAGGATAGCATTAGTACTGATTATTAGGCATTATGCCATGTTAATTGATCCAAATAACATTATTTTTTACTTCAGTTTAATTCAAGGATAGATGGATACCAGATATCTCTTTTTAAAAAAATCAAAAAATAAGGGTATTTCAGTTTCTGGATTCCAAAGTTCACTTTGTCAAAGTTTCTAAAGCTTGTGTTAGATGTAATTCATACTCTTTAATTCAGACATATTGTAGGAGGAAAAGTAATTAGCTGGAGGTGGACTCTGCTTAATTATCCCATCTCCAACAGGGCTAAATTCAGCTCTAACATACGCTAGCAAAAAATCTCATTCACACAGGAGCAACGCTGCAGTACATCATGCTCCAGTCTCACCAGATGGCACTTCTTCTTCAGGTGTGTGTCACTGTAGGCACATACACACCTCAGCCAGGTTAGACAACGGAAGCTGGTCAGTTTGCTTTCAATAGCAGCATATTTTCTGGACCTACATCCAGCTTAGCCCTTTTATACTTCCATGTAGAATAGCAAAGTACAAGATGTGTAAAGCTTCCAAGTAGAAGGATAGCATAGAAGGGGCCTTATTTCCCCCTCACTGTGAGCGAATGTGATGGATATTGAAAATGTTTGTTATCAACCCAAACGTTCCCAAAGCCTTCCAGAACATACAGAATCATGATTCTACCCTGATCTGTTATTCTCTGATTCAGATGCCCCCAGCTCGATGATAATAAACTTTAAATTTAGTTCACCTTTCAATTAACATACACTTCCTGCACAAGATAAAAAAGTCAACAATTCTTCCACTAGGGAAACTGCATGTTCAGATTTTCTGTATGTCTGCCCTTATCTGCTCTTATTCACAGAATATGAGGTTGATGACTGAAACTGTCTTCTGCAGCAGCTCATAGCCTCATCAAACCTTAAGCAAGCTCCAGCATTTTGACTGCAAGCAATTAATTACTGTCCATTAAGTACACCACTGAGAGGACTAATACCAACTGCCAGAGCAAAATGTCACAGAATAATATAGAGTTAGCAACATACTGATGCCCTTACACCCTGCTGAGGTATAAAAATTTCAGAATGACAGCACCTCTGATGCTCCCAACGTGGACATCAGTAGCCATAGTTACTGCAGCATGGGTAACTCATCATTGATCCCAGTTGCAGGGAGATAGATCCACTTAATGTGGTCCATCACTGAATTTGAGATAGCAGCTAGCCCAATAAAAATTGTAGTACCAAATGCACTTTATGCAATGTTCCTGGAAGAGGTTTAGTTCTCTGGTCTTTGCCCTCCCCACTGAACAGGGAGCTCTTCCCCTGTGCTGTGGGGTTTTCTACCCAACCTCAGCTTATTTGGCATCTTACCAGAGTGTCTTGTGAGTGTTTCTCAGGATTGATTGAAAGAGGGCAATTCAGCTGTCAACTGCTGTTTCACTTTTTCCACTGTCTTTTGAGAATTGGTTTGCACCAATTAGAGACAATAGTCTTACCCTGGCATCCTCTGAGGGCTTTACCATTGAGGAATGTATATGTAGAAGAATTTGGTCTCATGACACATCATTAATGAGTGTGGAGATTCAGAAGACTGAGGCATACATGGATGGTTAACATCAGGGAAGTCATGGCAACTTCTTATTCATACAGGGTTATCTTCCATATCAATGGGTGACTGCTAGATTCAGTGAAAACAGTGTAGTAAGCACAAGCCAAAGAGATGAGATTTGTAGAGCAAGGCAGTAAAAAGGAGCTTGAATATTTTTAGAGTGACTCCAGTTGAGCCTCCTAAGTGGTGTTAGAGGCATTCTGACAAGCAGAAGCATCTAAGGACAAGGACCCCAAATAACTTGACCTTTCTGTGTGGAAACTGTACTTCAGTTTTGCTACAGTTCTTTGGCTGACTGCTAAGTCTTGCAGGCAAGAAATCATCATTTCTTGTAGGGTGGGAAGACACCTTGTTCACGTGACAGCAAAAAGCTCACTTTTGGTGAAACAAAAGGGTCCAGCATTAGCCAAGTAGCTTTGCAGGAATAAATGGACACGTTGGATTTCCTGACCATTTATCATACAACTGTGTAGCTTCAGGTGCTCTGGAGGAAGTGTGACCTTTTTAGAGCATGGAGATTTGGTACCATAGACTCACTAAAAGAACTGGGATCTCTTACCCTGAGCAGTGGGGGAGCAACACACATGTTCCCTAACCTAGACTGTATAGTTACCAAAACAATTGTCCAGGCATTGCAAACATTATTACAAATGTTTCTGCATTGCTGCTGTGGGAGTCAGCCTTCCTTGTTCTTTGGCACTATTCTTGTTTCTGGGGTAACCTGATAGATTTAATAAAAAAGCAGGTAACTGTTTTTAACCAACACTAGAAAATAGAGTCTCTCACACCACATCTTGCCCTATTCCCTCAAGACTAATTGTTAGTATCTCAGATGACTGGGTCTTTAAGTGCCGTTTTTCCTGACTAGTCCACTAAGTTTCAATTTTCCATGCCAAAAACATTTTTTTTTCCTTTCCTTCACCAATGACTTTTTTTTTTCTCTGTGAAGTCTTTCTCAAACAAAATTGACCCTCTTGTTTCATGTAAGATCTTTAGATGAGGGTCCCGCTTTCTTGGCACTGGAATCTGTATTTTCTCGAGGTAGATAAGAAATACAGTTTCTTTCCTTTCAAAAAAAAAAAATCCAAAGTTCTCCCTATGCTGTCTCACTTGTAGGCTGGTAATACTTAATTTTATCATACCATGTTTAAAGTGTAAGACCTGAAATTATCAATAAAGGATGCTGCATCTATAACTTTCCCATGATGCCCACGCTCTCTGTAAAATATATGATGTGTTTAAAATAGGGAACTCACTTCTGGTTTTGGCTAGTCAGCTAGGTGATAAGAAAGAAATACAGTGCAGTGATAGATGATACAGTGTGACCTGTATGCTTTCTGTCCAGATATTACAGAGTTGAACAGCACTGCCATTTGAATTGTTATTCAAATCTATTAAAAGTGGATAAAAGATACTGGTTTTTTCTGCAGTGAGGGCTTTCCTCACAAACCTAGAGAAAGGTTGAGTTTCTGCATGTATAAACTCTGATCCAAGTACATGAAGATCCTACACCTAAGAACTCCTAAAAGCTTTCTTTGTATGTCTGCCCATTCTGTGGAATGCCAGGCTTGGTTGTCGGGTAGAACTCTATCTCCCGTACTGACCCTTCAAAAAGAGGTCATTTGTATCTTACTTTCTCAGTATTTGAATACTGAAAACAGGGCTCTGCTTCTAGAAATGTCAATCATTAAAGCAGAAGTAGTTTGCAAGATTTTGTAGCTGGACTCACTTGAATAAGAGGTAGAAAAAAAAACTGTCAGAAGCAAATTTCAGCCTCTGCTGAAGCATCTCTTCATAACTGCTGGCAAACTAACTCATTGCAGTAGTTCAGCAAGTGTTTTAAGCACTGGAGTTTGTAGCAAAAGTTTGGTTTATTTCGGGAGGACTTCCACTACACATCTATCTCACAGAGAGTGGAAATGTTAGTTATGTATTTAATAAGATTGCAGAGTAAGTCTCTACTTGTTAAAAAATGATTTCACCTTTCCAATGAGAAATCATATTCCATGTGCATCCACTTGCTACTGGAACATGCTTGTGCCAGAGCAGCAAGACTGCTACATGGAGCACACCCTCACATTTTGTTCAAGAGTATCAGCTAAGCATTATATGAGGTCATATTCCATTTTCAGTAGACATGCACTGCATCAGTAGATCTAGCTGGAATTCTGACATTTGTTGAGGGAGAGATTTTTATTAATGTTATTATTTTGTTAATTACATAAAATGGGTTAGTCTTTGAATTACCTTGCACTTATCATATTGAATTATCAAATTCTCCAAGAAAGCATGTGTTCATTTTCCCTGCCCTTCCAGTGGCTCTTAAAGTATGTCCTTCATTAAGCCCCCAGCAATGCAAGCTTCAGCAGAAGAACTGAGGCATGACTGAAGCCTTCCCAGTTGATGATTTTCATATTTCCCCGTGGGATTCGTAAAATAAGATACATATTCACATGAAGGTGGTTCAGTACAGACTCTAGGAAGGACCATCTTGGTGTACAACCTGACAAAGTAAGTTGTTGTTTCAGTGATTTAGCCCAGGGAAAACAAGGGTCCAGGAAAATCTTAAAGCAGCTTTCCAGTACCCAAAAGGGGCCTGCAGGCAAGGTGGAGAGGAACTCTTTTATCAGTGAGTATAGTGATAAGATGGGTTCAAATGGTAGATTTATGTAGAGTATTATATTATATTAAAAAGAAATTCTTTACTGTGAGGGTGGTCAGATGATGAAACAGGTGGCTCAAAGAAGTTATGGATGCCCCATCCCTGGAAGTGTCCAAGGCAAGGCTGGATGGAACTTTGAGCAACCTAGTCTGGTGGAAGGTGACCCTGGCCATGACAGGGGGTTGAAGCTGGATGATTTTTAAGGTCTCTTCCAACCTAAACCACTCTACGATTTTGTGATCCTAGGATAAGTCATCCAGCCCACAGGGTTATTCCAGGACACTGCTTTCCCAGAATTTATCAGGCCTTTCCCTGCCAAGATACATGCCCTTGACATGGTGAGTCTGCTTTAATGTCCTCAAGAAAAGTAGCAGGTGCAAATATTTTCCTGTCACTCCCGGGTGTTCAGACCTTTGCAGTTACCACTGGCTGTCAGCAACATGAATTGCTCTAGTAGCAACACTTACTCCTGTAGTGTTATTTATTGAAGACATAACAAGTGCAGGACTTAGATGGGTGTGTGTTTAGTCATGGCCAGCACTTCTGGAAAGCACTGCCATGTGCGTGCAGCCCCGTTATTCAGTGCAGATTGAGCAGGTCCAGTGCTTCTGGCAAGCCTTGGTAGCCCTGCTATGCAAAAGGGAGCAACATGTGGCCCTTCTCTGATGCTCTTAAAAGCTCAATTACCTGCAGTTTAGAAAGGTGACTTTGCTAGGAGACTCATTTTTGAAGCTCAGGAAGCGCTTGCCAATCCTGATCTCAAGCACCAGCTCTCAATATTGGGCCGGCTTTTTGGTGGGAGAGGAAGCGCTTGGTATTGCCTAAGAAATATCCTTGTCTTACCAGCTGTTGCAGTGTCACAGCTGTGTCAGTAAAACCCATCAAACTTTAGATAGTCTTGGAAAGTCTGATAAATCTGTGTTGGTGTGAAGAGAGGGCAAAGAGACATTACAACTGATTGTTTTGGGATTTCCTTTCTTATTCATGGCATGCAGTAGTGTTTACACTAAAATTCTGCTATTAGTGACTCAGAAAAGAAAGTGCTTGCTTTTCAGAGTTGACTGGGAGAGAATGTCAGGGCTCCAGGCAAGGCCTGTGGTAAGAAGAAAAAAAAAAAAAGGAACAAATAGACCATGACCAGCTCTTTTCAGAGGGTTTAAAACAGTAGACTTTCATAAGTCTGGAGTACGTTGTTGCTCTCACGAATGGTTATTGCTAAATATGTAATACAGCAACAAATACTCAGCTTTACTGTGCAGATCTGCATGACTTCAGCTGAACAAAGCAGTCAAGGACTGCTCTAACCAGGAACAAATAAGCTGCTGTGAACTCTCAGCAGTCTCTGGATGCCACAAAAGCGTTCTAGACATCTAGGCAAGATCATCAACCCTGTGTGAACCAGAACAGAGCAATATTCCTGGGTTTTCAATTTTTCTGGTAGCTGATAGGACATGGTGGTTGTTTATTCAAAGCTATATTGGCAGCATTATAGATAACTACAGAGCGTAAACATATGCATAGTTGTTTATTGGAGGGGGTATGTATATGAGAGAAGATTATTTTAAAGCTGTTAACTGCATTTGTCATAAAGTCAGGTTTTGCATTTCCTTCATGCTGGAGATAGCAAAACCTGTGAAGTAGCTGTCAGCTGCCCTGTGTCTGAAATGATCTGATGTTATTTTCAATCTGCAGTGCTCTTTAGTTAAGAGGAATTATTATATGTTTACAGATGGAAGGATCATCAAAGTCTTTCCTCTGCTTGTTTAACCTGTTTGGTTTCTTGATGTTTAATATATAATATGAACAGCCTGATTCGTATCTGTCAGCCTGGAGAAAAGGCAAATTACTTACAACCATCCCTACAGTTGAGTACTTGTCTTTCATGGAGAGCTTAGGCCTTTCTAATTAAGCTGCTCAATTGTAATATATGTGTGTTATCTGTTACTCACATATTCCTGTGGATTTTGTAACAGTTATCTTTAAATAACCGAAAAGGGAAGAACTTATTCCAGAGTGGTTTGCTAGACATTTTTCTATCAATGCTTTTTTTTCTGGACATCTGGCACCTAATCAGGGAACAGAAACGAACCATGCGAAGAAAGATAAGCCCAATTTAGTTTTGGCTCTTAGATTGTTAAGGGCACAGAAAGTAAATTTAAACATAGTTAATGCCTTTAAAAGGCTGAGAGTATTGCACTAGATTTTAATGCCCAAAGATTTTAAAAAGCTGTTAAAAAAACTCCATAACATTGCCACAGATTATTTGAATTCATGGCAATATGTTTATCATTTAAATAGTTTCATTACACCACATTTTTTTTTAGTTACAAGTGCATAAATGCCACTGTTATATCTCATAAAAATTTATTTTGTTCGTAACTATGTTCTAGGCAGTATTTTCATTTTGTATCATTTTCTAGACAATTTTGCACAATGCACGAAGCTCTTCAATGTCTATTCTATGGTTGGTGTATCTTTTCTGTTCTCATTTGTTATGAAGATTTTAGTTTCATAATATTACTTTATTTTGAGAAAATGTAAGCAAATGTGTGTGCTGAAGCTTTGGTAATGGAGAAAACCAAATAAGCACCAAGACATTAAGCATGTACTAAAACAGCAATATAGTAAATACAGACTGTCGAAGTCAGTTAGAAAAAGCATGAAGCATGCTCCTAGAAATACTCATGATTGGGGAGTTTATCTTGCACTTTTTGAAGCCAGTAAACCCCACAGAATTTTAACTAATTTTTCACATTTTCCCTCGCGTTTCTGGGAATGTAGTTCACATGCAACAAGTGTGTTGCAAGTTACATATATTTTGGTGTTCAGAGAGATCAGATGTTGGTCTTATATTACACATGTTACTTTCCAAAAGCTTTGGTATTCTTTGTTAAAATATCTCTAACACTGTGGACTTCATTTTCATTGAAATTTAAAAAAAATAAAACAAAACACATTAACTCTGTATAAGGGAGAGATTAAGGAATACATTGTCATGGATGACATTTGACATAGTTTTTCTGAGTATGTTTACTGATTAGTAGAGTTTCCAAAAGTTTTCTAACTATAACTATTCTATCAAAAAACAAATTCTAAATAATGACATTTGATGTCATATTTTGGGACTTTTTTAAAGTAATTTAAAGTGGTAAAAATCAGTAGAACACTGAAAAAGATAATGTTTTGAATGGATAAAACAGTCCATTTGTATACAAAAAAAATTTCCTAATCTCTTCTTGTAAGCTTTTCTTACTTTTCATCTAGCTGTATCCCTGGAACAATGTTATTGCTGTCTTATACGTAAGAGTGTAGAACAGCTTCCAGATATTGGTGCTGATGATAGCAGTCATCATACCTACCATTTTATTTTATTTTTCCCAGATGGAGAACAGTTTTTTTAAAAAAAAATCTGTGGTGCGGGGAAGTGCAATGCACTAAATATACCTTGCAAATTATCTAAGCAAATGATCACAGTGGTCCATGCATTCCTATTTCCTTAAGTAGGATTGCCTTCACTCTGCAAAATCATTATTACCTTAAGTTCTTCTTTTCATGAAGCTTGTAAACTATGATGAAGGGAGGAGAAACGTATTTATCTCTCTTGTGTTTTTCTTCACTTAACTATGTCATCAGGAGCAGCTGAAGCTCAAGGGGTTATTTCTTTTCATGCTTCCAGCTAGATTCAGAAGCTCTCTTCAGCCAAGCAATATAATTTGCTTTAGTGATTGGAAACAACAAATTGTTTGCAGCTATTCCCTTATCCCTTTCAAAACATAGTCCCTTCCTGTCTGCAGGAATTAATATTATGGGGTCAGGGAACTGGAAGAAAATACTGCTCACTAAGGAGGCTTATTGTAAAATAGAATAGAATACAATCTGTCCTATAAAGTAAGATAGATAAATATACATCAAAATCTATGTGACAATAAAAATACCGTCAATGACTCACCATTGGCAAAAATGGGAGAAAACCCCCAATGAGCATAGTATACAAAAGTGTATTTTGTCCAAAGTGTAAATTTTCCCACAGGAAAACTTGCATTCTGCTTGAAGGGCTGGTGCTGATCTTGACAAAATTGAAGACTGTGCCATCTTTAACATATAGGGAGGTGGGTGTCAATATTTTTCTCACAGGTAACAAGCAGGAAGACAAGAGGAAACAATCTCAGGCTGCAACAGGGGAGGTTTAGAGTGGATATTAGGAAAAATACCTTCACCTAAAAGTTGCCAACCATTGGAACAGGCTGCTCAGGGATGTGGTTGAGTCACTATACCTGGTGGTATTTAAAAGTCTTCTGGATATGGGGCACTCAGAGATGTGGTTTTGTGGCAGACTTGGAAGTCTTTGGTTAATGGTTGGAATTGATGGTCTTAAATTACTTTTCCAGCCTAAATGATTCTGTGATTTCTGTGCCAGTGCTATAGTCAAGTAAATCAATATGAAAGCAAAACTCATTCATTCAAACTACTGACAGAGTAGTTTGAGCACCGTCACATGAAGAGCCAGCTCCTTTTTACAGCAGCAGAGTATCTGGTGTGCTTATAAATAATGCTAGGCTAGTGGGACACCTAAAGTTAAGGAGAGTGCCATGTAAAACAACCTCTCTAGTGATGCAAATTCAAACAGCAATTAAAAAAAAACTTTGTAAATTCAGACCTCTCCATGTGAGTCTTTTTCCAAACAGGTGAGCAAGAGCGAGGGCCTGAAAGACAGACTAGGGAGATTGAACTAATTTATATCAATTGTTGAAAGTGGATTTTCAGAAATACATTCTTTTTAGGATACTGTTCTTTGTTCACCTAAAAAATCTTTCGAACCACTGTGTATATGTGACTGGTATTACAGAAATTAGTACCTTGGCACTCCTGAGTTGCTGAGCTGTTCTGGGTTTATTGCTATGGACCCTAGAGGTCTGAAGGAGAATACAAATATGTTATAAATCTTGGCATAAGAAGGCAGCTGATTCCTCAACAAGCACATAGATTGATGTTTGCCATATTTTTAGGCACAGCAGGGCATGTTTATGCTCAGCACTGCAGGAGTCTGACATTTGTACAGTTCAGAGATTCAAACTGAAAAAGTTTCTTATTTTAGTGGAGTAAGATGGGTGTCTCCAGTGAGATGATTAGACCCCTTATGTCAGCTGTCTGAAATACCTAATGTAAACAGTCCCAAAATCAACTAATCTCACTTCCTGTAAACAAAAGACTATGTCATTCTTTTCTCAGAAAATGGATTAAAGAGCACTTTTATTACAGTGCTTAATATCATTGCAAAGGCTTGGAAATATCCATCATTTTCTCTCTAAAATACACCCATAAGGTTTCAAGGTTGACTGTGCCCAAATTCAGCTTCTAATCATGGGAGCAGTTACGTCTTTGTTCCTATATTTCTAGTCATGTTTCTATGTCTGAAACACTTCTCTTCCCCATTATGTCTTCCCCATATTCCGCTGTCAGATACCTGTGTGTACACCTTGGTAAGTGGCCTCTCAGTGTTTTTTTTCAAGAGCGAGTAGATAGAAGGCTCAAGAAGTGTAAGTCTTTTTAGATCCACAGTTATTCTGTGGTCCCGACATTACTTTTTCCTTCTTGGGATGTGGATGAGCTGGGCATTGTTCCCTTTGTGGTTTTATGGGTGCTGGATTATGTAGTAAAGCAAAAACAAACTCCTTAGCTTACTTGATTTTTGTCTCTAAATGTATCAAGTGCACATTAACACTTTCTTTTGTGGCAGTGTGTGGGATCAGCCAGCAGGGTGTCATCTGCCTTTGTGCTGCTTTCCATGGCCTCTCCAATACTGGCTAGATTTTTGTTTCCCATTGTTTTGTTTTGGTACACTTAAACACAGTGGGGTTTGGAGTTGCTCTGATTGAACTTCATGTTGCAGTAAACTGTAGATTACAGTAACTTTAGATTACAGTAAATTGTCCTTGGGGTTTTTCAGAATTCAGAAGTTGTGTAACTTGCCAGCTCTACCACAGTATGTTTTAGCTTGTATTGAGACATTCTAAAAGTGAAATATTAAACAATTCTGGAACAAGAAACTAGCTCCTAAGGTAAAAAGAGCATGGTCAGCCATTTTCTTTGATGTCTTCTGCATTAAGCTTTGAAATGTGTCACAGTTCGTTTTTAATCCATTTTGATGTACGTCATTAATTGCATGTAATTTATGCTATTGTTTAAATACATTGCCATAGGGTACAAAATCAGAAACCTTAAAAAAAATAGTCCAAGTATGTTAAATCAAGGTAAACAAGATAAGGTACAAGACCCATAATCTTTACATGTGTATGAAGTGTTTGGCAAAATACTTTGTTGAAGTATGATGTCTGGCACAGTACACTGTTAGCCTGTAAATCTCTGTGGACATAGACCTAATTTATTTATGCTGTTATTTATGTCTAAAACTGACATCTGGTTTACCAGTCATTAGCCCCAGGTTATGTTTTCAAGTACTGAAACCAGGTTGGCTGTTTGCCAAATGTAAGGAATTTCCTCCTTTTTTCAGGTATTACTAACTAAAGATTAGTGTTTTTTAAATTCTTCTGAGTAAGGACTGAAAAATTAATTTAGGCTGGGAAGGAGGAGTTTTCAGAGGCAAATTCCATTAGGTAAGGTGATACAGATTGATGTGCCAGCAGTGTTTGTATAATAGACCTGCTCATGCTTTACTACATCAGACTTCACTGGTAGGACCAAGCTAGTCCAGTTACTGAGTGAAGTCAGTTCATAAAGAAGGAGTGGCTGGTTGAGATTAAAAATCAGTAAAGCACAAAGGAGGTAGGTAAAGTAAAGTTAGCTGAGGGCATATGTCTCATTTTGTTAATTCAATCTGAAGTTTAGGATCACTTTAGATTACTTACTGCTTGAAGCTCTTGTATTACATTATCTATTAGTCAGTCTTTTTCGTCTTTCAGTTTCTCTCAGACACCCCCATTTCTTGCTGGTATTCAGCAAGTGACCTACTCTCACTTCTAAGCTATTACAGCAAAGAGTTGCTGAGAGTTATGAAGCCAAGAGTTCTTAGGTAGCTCTACAGAGTCATGCAAGTATGTATTTTTAATTCTACCATAGCAGAATATTGGTTTTCACCCAGTATTATCACTAAAAGAAGCTGAGAAGAATGACTGCCACCCTTGATAAATGCCAGTCTCTCACTTGCAATGTTAAAAAATGCATAAATGTTCTATATATATTAAGCATTCATTACTAATATATAATATCAAGAGAATATAGAAACAATATGGGGCAAGGAAGAAATTTGTCTACCAAAGAACTTCCCTTACAGTCTTTCCTCCAGCTCATTTTACCTGGAAATGCTACAGATCTCTGTAGTAATCTTGCCAGAACTTGGTTTTGCAGATTGTAATTTTTTTCTTTGACAGATAGAAACAAATGTGAAAATGTTGGAAAGCTTTATACTTGGGAAAAAAACTCAGCATAATACTCTCTGCTTCCTGGAACAATCACTGCCTTTTAGAATTTAGGAAGGCAGAATTGTTTTTAGAGAAAGCCAGTTTCAAGAAGGATAGTAATTGGTAACATTATATATATGCAGTATATAATGTTTCACAGATAAACCTGAAAGCTGTCATCAGTAAAAAATATCTCTTGAGAACTTCATGCAGGTTTGGTAATTACTGATATTTTTATTCTTACAATATGGAAATCTGTTAATTTAACATTGTAAATATTACTAGTTTAGGATAATGTAATAGGAGCATAATTCTGTGTCATATATTTGGCAAATGGAAAGCAAAATTATTTTTAGAATTTTAAGAATTAGAAAGCAAAGCCCTGGAAAGCTTTATGCTGGATTCACTGTGTTTAATAAAATTTGAAGAATGAAACAAAGTAAACATATGCTGCTTACATTTTTAGTTGACTCTGAATGAAGCAGCATTATAAGTGCTTTGAAGGATACCATGGAAATACAAAATAATCTGGAGGGTAATGGACAGCTCTAAATGGGTTTTAAATTTAGATAAACATTACATCATGCATTCCAGGCACATGGCATTCTGTATAAGCATTGTTGCTGCAGAAAGGGAGATAATATTGTTTAAGCTCTTCAAACCTCAGCACTCCTCCTTCAAGTTATTTTTCATACATAAATAGAAATCTGACCATAGTATTGCTGAAAGAAGGAGCTGCTTGTAAGAAGCCTCTGGCTCTGTGCTTATAATTTTTGAGTGTAGTTGATATGATGTGTTCCTGTCTACCTACCCAGTGAAACAGAGAAAAGTTATCACTGGTGATACCAGTTGTCCCACAAACTAGAAAACTTAGGCTGCTCTAAAAATCACACCCTGGTATGAAGTTTCTCAGGTTTTCAGTCAGGCATTGGTTCCCCAGCCCTCACTCACTGATCGCAGAGATTGGTGCTATCTGGTGCCTACCAGCTATCAGATACACTGGTATCTACCAGTATCTATAGGTACTCCACATGCTGCCATGTGGTACCAGCACTCCCCATGAGCTATAGTTACAAATTCCTTTTAAATGTAAGTACAGTTTGATTTCTGCCACAGATACAACTTAATTTGAAGCCTCTGTCTTTGTTAAATTTACCATCGCTGTGCATTCATTAGGGAAGTGGTGGATTGTCCCTCTAAATATGAATTGATTTTGGTAGATACTTTAATTTTTGTATTCATTTGAAAGCTTTCAAGTGTGTGTTTGCCACATCATGTGCAATATTAATGATAGTCCTGATATTTTCTGGGACAAATACACATATAACCACACAGTAATTCAAAAGTTACTTGTGTGTATTAGGTATTACAGTTGCTGAGAAATAATTTTTTACAAAGAGCCACCTATTCACTTAAAATCATTAAAGGTCATTTGCTATGGATTAGAATGCAGCATTGCAAAGCAGGTACTTATCTTTCTTTTGCAAGATAAGTAGTAGTCTTTTGCAATCTGTGGATTGCTGCCTTCTTTCCTGCATAATTTCTATTATGCTGCTGAAACATGAGATCAATCCTTCCTGGAAAAAATCTACCACAGTCTTTTTCTTGGCTGGGGAGAGAAAAAGGAGACTTTTTTGTGTGTGTGTGTTTTGCTTTCAAGAGTTCTCATAAAGATCTCTTGTCATAGCAAAGGACATAGAGTTCCCTGGAGGAAAAAAAACAGTTCTCCAGTAGATGGTGGTCATTCAGTTGTGGGTCATTTTGACATGATATATCATAGACTTAAATTTCTATAAATAATTGCTGATAGCAAACAAAACTTGGAGACCTTACAGTGACAAATTTACCCCCAAAATTAAAGGTAAAGAAAGCTTTCCAAAACTGTGGGAAGCATAAATGGAGCAAATAGATTGTATTTCTGCTTGGATAGTTCTCCTTTACAAACACTGTCATTCAAAACTAATATATTTCTCCATAGTTTCTGGTAATACTAGTCTGATAGTGTGTGGGTCAGTTCAAGGCAGAATAAAACAAGTACAGACAAAATGTAGTATCAAGCAGCAGTAATTGTAAGCAATTCATCTGGAAAACATACAGGCAGATGAAATGTGGAAGTCAGAATAAAAAAACCCAGGGAAATAAATAACAACAGAAAAATTATTTGAGTCTGATACTTAGAATTAAGTGTGCAAGAAGTTAAAAAATTATCTAAGTATGCAGTTGCAAATGGAGATGATAAAATACATTTTGCTGAAGTTGTCCAGTGAAGCAGCCAAATGCCAAGGTGATAAATAGCAAACAATTGCACGAAGCGAAGAGCCTGCGTTCCCGGGCAGGGCACAGAGCTGCTGTTCTGTGCAGGAGGATCAGCTCTGCCGCTTTCTCCCGTTCCTGTCGCTTTTGTCGCCGCTTGTCAGCAGTGAAGAGGCTGTCAGGAAAGTGTCTCAGCACAGACATGTGCACACTCTTCAGTCTGGCTGTCGAAGGCCTGCTCAGGAGCGTAAACATGTTCTTGTGCCTTGCCCTCCAGTGCTGGTCTCTCAGCACTGAGCTCTGCTCCTGTGTGTCACTGTAGGACATGCCTTGGCAGTGCTCGCTCCTGTTCTGCTCTGCTGGAGCTCCTCGCTGAGAGTACAAAAGGGGCAGAATAGCAGGAAGTGTGAGTTGAAAAAAGAGGTGTGAGATAAGGCAGCCAAGGAAAGCTGTGCTCATTTACCTTCTGTTCCTTTGGCTTCTTCCTGTTGTGACCTGCTCTGCCCAGCCTCATGTGACAAAATTACACTGGCTTCTTACTCATATCACCACTTAATTCCTTAACTAATTGATACTGTACTTTTCATCAGAATGTCTGTTTTGCTTTTTGTATATAATAATAGAGAAAATTCATAGGCATCAATAAATAAATGTATTATCCTGGCAGTATGCTTTCCTGATGCTGGTTGTTTAGTATATTAGCTTTTAAAATGTCTGTCTTAGCAGTAGCAATAGTATTAGACTATTTTTATATGGGAGTAGTCTGGTTCTTTCATCACAAAAAGATGACCAGTGTCTGGTTTATCTATGAGCAGACTACATTGTTGTCTCACAAAACAATGTCCCAGTGCTAGGACTGCTTCATTAGGTTTATGCTACATAGACATAATTATGCAGGAGCTAAGAATAGCTCATCTAATTGAAAATAATGATTGTACAGAAAGAACAGGTTTGATTACTGGTACTAAGCAGGGACATTCCATACACCCATTCATGAACTGCACAGAACACATATGGGATTATGCAGTGTATTTGTTTTTATTAACAGTTTCTTTCCCCCATCCTGAGTACAAAGCAAAGGTGTTACAATTCATTTGCTCATTATCTTTTTTCTCATAGGCCTAGGGGGACCTTCAAGAAGGCAGCATAAGCTAATATTTATCCAGTAAATTATGACAAGCTAAGCTTTGAAAGAATATTCAACATTTATCCCCACACACATTTTAGGGAGGATGTAACTTAAATAAATCTTCTCCAGGCACCACAGATGAAACTGTCTATGTGTTTTTTTTATGTCTGTGTTTATACTAGTACCCTACGGGATTAAACATCCTTTTAGAAATGCAAAGTCTGGCATACTGTTAATCTCTCGATGCTCATTCTGGTTAATGCTAACATTTAATTCTTCTTTTATCTAAAACACATAGAACCCTTCTTTATGTCTTGAAAATGAAGCTGAATGTTCACAGTGATGTTGTTAGAAATTTTCATTTATTTAATTACTATTCATTGCTGTTACCAGGCACATGGGATAAAATTTGGTGTTGTTGTTGTCCTGTTAACTCTTTCCTTACTTCTGTGTCAGTTTTCTGCTAGAATGTTATGAGAAAAGTGATGAGATCATGAAATTTAATGTATTTTGTTCAGAAATGTTAGTAATATCTTTAGAATCTCAAAATATTCTGCTGGTTTGCCATGTTTAGCTTCCCCTCTGTTCTAAACAGCAATTTCATAGCTCTAGGCTATGTGCTAATGCTGTAGAAGCACAGAGAGATCACTACCATCAGGAATTTTTAAACAGATGACTGTTTGGAAAATGGGGAGGCAAGATGGGCTATGTAGTGATGCAAACCTGCAGTAACACAACTGTCAGTTTGCAGTCTGGAATCAGAGGCCTTTACAGAAGCTGTTCTTCGGAGTTTTTGAGAAATAGCAAGAAGAAAAACGTGGAAGCAGAGTGCAGATTACTTTACCAATGTATTCCATACTGTTGTCTCGACTTCAGAAAAGTTGCCTTTTCAGATTGTTTTTGGATTTGAAATACAGTGAGTTACAGGAATTTAGGACAGTTAAGTTCCCTTTTCTACAAAAGCCTATTGAAGTGTTAAACACATTTTCCAGGCTATTCCTTGCCAATATGATCTGATTATGGAAGACATTTCCTATTTTTTGGGCCAATATACTTGAATTTTGCCCTTCAAAAATTTTCACATGGTACCCTGCACTGACCCAGCATTAACTTTGAAATGTGGTAAATGTAGTAGCATTCCTGAGTCCCTTTGAACACCAGGTGTCCTGAACTCCCAGAACCCTGTTTAGGAGTCAGTGTGGTGGCCCAGTCTGACCTTCTGTACACTCCTGTACACATTCTGGTAGCATGTAAATAAATCCTAATCCTGTGTTTCTGTTAGATACTATTATTTCCTTCTATTTAGAAATTTTAATTACAAGCTTGGGCTGTAAATTGTGTTCCTCCAAGTAAATATGATCCAAGGATGAACAGGACTGAAGAGCTGAGAGGAATAGTGATTTAATCCTGAAACACTTCAGTAACTTACAGTTCCTCACAACAATTTGTCTAAGAGTGCACTGTACAGGATAGCTGAGGTCCTTTGCTGTCACATGCTTGATGCACCTGCTAAAAGACTCCTCTGCATATAAACTGTTTTCTGCTTTGTACAGAACCGCACATGCAAGAGCTAAAGCTGATGCTGCGGATCAGGCTGCTCAGGCTGCTCGCCAGGAATGTGATATTGCAAGAGCAGTTGCCAGAGAACTTTCACCAAATTTCTACCAACCAGGTAATTTAGATTGGGGTTTTATGTGGCTATTTGTTTTATTGCAGTGAAAAGATTTTGTGTTAAGTTAAAGTTGATTCCATCTTGAATGTTGTGTTTTAATACAGAAGTCATGTGTATGTCATAAAGAGTGTACATTGCTCAAGGAGATTTTATTTTCCATTTTTAATAATTTGGTGATTATTTCTTTATATGAAAAGAGTTGAGTGTTGAAAAGTCAGTATCAAGCATATAATTTTGCCTCAGATTAATAGTTTATTCAGGACAGTATCAAAGACAGACTTCAGCAATCATAAATTGACAGAAATTTGGATTAATTCTGTAATGTGTTTATTAGTGGGAAGAGCTATAGGTTTTTTACTGTCCAGTGGAATTCCTGACAGTCTTGGTTGGCTGAGGTCTGAATTTTGGAGAATGCTTTACCGTTAGACATGCATAACCTGTAAGGGAATCTTCCTCTGTTCTGCCTGGGGTGTTCTGTAGAACATTAGTCCCATATTCACAATGGCATAGAATTAAGTCTGTCCCACTTACATCAGCGTTGCAGCCCATTTTCATCTGTCACAGGGCTTGGAAAGTTGCTATAGGAAGAATCAAAGTTGGTTTTGCTTTGTTTTTCTGCTGTCTTTCCCTGAGGTTCATATTTCTGTGTACTGCTCCTTAGCTTAAAATTGGATAGATAAAATGGAACTCCATTTGCCAGTTTAATGTCTTCTCATGTCTGCCCTTTCTTTCACCTGTCAAATTGGGTTGAGTCATATCTTGTTATTACTTTTCAAGGATCTGCCTGTACTCGCATGCTAATGCAGATTATAACTCTGAGATTCATTTTCACTTACTGTCATTTTCTGCTCATCCTTGTTTCAGACACAAACTTATTTATCTTAAATGCACCCATATAGTGAATGCAGGCCATAATGACCTACAAAAGCAAAGACCCACGTTCTGCAACATTTTCTAATAACACACCTATTTACTTCAATTTTTATTTCAAATGGTCACTATATATAACTTGCTACTAAATCTTTCCTGTCAGTTACCTAATAGAATACTTGTTTTCTTCTTTATTCCTAAGTATTTGGTTGTAGAGAGAGAATGTGTTTTGGGGTTGGGGGGATTGAGGACCTCTTTTTGTATTCATTTAGTGCCTAAGTCAAGGATTGTTCACCTGATTGGAATTTTCATTCCCTTTACCAGTCTTGCAGACTTTCTTTATACACATCCTAATATAAATTCATCTTTTTTGAACATGGCCGTCCAGAACTGTTGGCAAAACTCAACAGAACTTTTTCCAGTAGTAAGACTTTACTAGCTTTAAAACAGCATAAATATGTACTTTTCACTGTTGGAATTACCTCACTACTACCTCTCCTGTGGATTTGTTTTATTGGCCCTTACTTATTGCTATCACAGTCAAGTTTTTTTAATTTTTCATTATTTCATTCTCCACCATGATGATAATGATAAGAGCTGAAGAAGTCCTAGTTTACAGCAGCAGGCCATCTTACCATCTTATGAGTATGTTAAGAAGTGATAACCTTAGCCATGCAAAGAATAGAAGCATTTGGAAAGAAACTATTGGAAAGCTGCCAAACCCTTCAAATAAAGAAATTACTAGAGTACTTGAGTGAAAATGCCAACATCTGACAGTATGAAATTTGACACAAAGAAATCACCTAGATCAAGAATTCCCAGGTGTCTTTTTACTCCCTGCCACAGGAATTGAAATAGCATTGCTGACAGATCAGCTGAGATATGGGAGAGAAGGTGTGGGGTTTATTTTCCTCTCATTTGAAACTTTTATTCTATTTGCAGAAGAGGAGAGTTTGTATCCCTTCCCCAAGTGCAGCTGGATATGTGTGGAATGACACAGCAAAGCATTTCTCAAAGTTTACTTACTCTTTTCTCTGTGTGGAAACATGTCTCAGTTAGATAGCTCATAGCAAAAGATAAATACCTTTCATGGACTCCAAATTTTGAATTCTCTAATTGTTTTCAAGATAGTCAAGTGCAGCATATTTGTATACATTGGGAAAAAAATCTATTCCCATTACATAAACAACTTTTAAATGCCAAGGTGTTAACTAAATCCCAGTTATCCCAAATAAACTCCTGCAAACCACCAGGTTCACAAGTCATTGGGATGGTTTCAAGTACTGTCATGTCTGAGGCGCTTTCCAGGCTAGGTGTACGTGATACCTTTTTCAGATACACTTTTTCTGTGTGGCACTATTAACCCACTCACTTGTACACATACTTGTTTGTTTAAGCATTTCCCAAGAGTCATACCTAGAGTAACTGGACAGTGTTACTGTTAGCTTTTGTCATTTATGATAAAAAAATAGATAAATATTTCTAAGTATTTACATTCACTCACACAAACAGAAGTAAATATCTGCTTTTCAAATAGCATTTTTCATGTGTTTGAATGAAAAGAAGGTAACTGTTATTGCTTCCTAATAGCAACTTCTTGGTTTTCTTTTGTTGCTTGAGGTTTTTATTTTTACAATATCTGTAAGTGCTGCTAAGAGGTATCAGTAAGAGTCCTGTCTCATTCTCTGAAGCTATAGTTAAGTGAAAGCTTTCCATTGTACTAAATTGTCTGGAAAATAGGTTATGATGAGAAAGCGTGATTTTGCTCTTGTTTCTTTAACTGCTTAGTATGGTGGGCAAGTATGATGTCAGCAGTATATTATGTAGCGTATCAACAAGCCTCTTGAAACAGAGACAAAAAGAAGTGAAATACAAATACATCTCTAAATAACAAAAGCATTCTTTTCTGTGTTAATGAGTGATCTCTGAATTACTTGTAGCCTAGAACCATTTCAATATTTGAAAACCTTTTGATAAAGCTCTTAAACTTCAGGTTCTTAAAAAGCAGTTTTCTGGGCCATATAGCCTAGTATTACACACAAAT
This sequence comes from Vidua chalybeata, assembly GCF_026979565.1. NCBI lineage: Eukaryota > Metazoa > Chordata > Aves > Passeriformes > Viduidae > Vidua > Vidua chalybeata. The sequence continues at coordinate 121,668,222 of NC_071530.1, read as the reverse complement.
TATAATTACAGTGAATATTCATCATTCATTGTACCATGGCAGTTCATACTTCCCAAATACTTTCTCTCATGTTTCACCTTTATGTTCATTAAGACATTCCTCAGAAGCTGCCAAGTGCCTCTCTCTACCTTTGTAATGTAGTTTAAAAGGAGACTAAAAGGAGAACAAAGCAGTAGGAAGTAAGTAGCATCCAGCAGGTAAGAATAATAATGAGGTACTGTAGAATTCTTGAGATTCAGGTCTCCCAGTGATTGATTGCCTTAGTATTTGCATATAAGGAAAGCCAAGTATGATTGAAAAGGTCAGAGCCATAGTGTAAGGACTTAAACAAGGTTGCACAGAGCTGTTTTCCCTGAGTTTGTTCATCCTATTCTCAGGCAAGACCCTGCTTCTACTGCTGTAGCAGATATTTGTCTAGCGATTAATAATTAGGGGGATGTGTGTCTTTGCAGAGCCCTACCCACCATGCTCTACATTTTGAAGGTTCAACAAACATTGTACTCTTTATAGAGACCATATTTTACTGGCCTTTTTATCAACAAACAAAACAAATTTTGAGAAATTTCAGCTCTGACCTGTTTGTTTCCTCCAGGCATCACTAAACTTGTGGATGTGTCAAAAGAGAGCACACCAGGACAGGAAACAAATGAAACCTGAGTCATAGCCTCATTCAAGGGAGTCATCCAGGGACAGTTTGAGATCTGTCTTTGCTTAAACAAAAAAATAAGTGCTTTTTTCTGTCTCTTGTTAAAACCTAAAGAACAAATGACTGATGGAAATACTGTATCAAAGGTGTAACAGAAAAGAAAGGGTTTTGACACTCAGTGAAAAGGGGCAATATTGTTCCAGTCTTGTGCAAGGTTAGTGGATGCTTTGACTGACACATTCATTCTAAATTCACAGACTGTCTTTAGGATGTGGTCTTGTAAACACACTATCAGATGGTAAACTGAAGTATGGACTTGCACAGACTGGACAGCTAAGCCATAATTGTCTGTGTGCATATATATCCTGTAGCAAATGGATACCGCTCTTTCATTCAGTTTGAATGAATAACATTTGATTAAATGAAAGAAGGGTACAACTACTTTGCTGCAGGGTAAGAGCAGTCTGGGCACTTTACCACAGATTAGTTAAGGTCTGGAAATTCAGATCTGAATTGTTTTCTGGCAGATTATTTGTCAGGCCAACCAGCTGCCAGATAAACATACGTGGATCACCAGAGCAATTCATCCAGCCTTTGGCCTCCTAAACAAGGCATGAGAGAAATCAAGGAGCAGTTTATAAATTAAATCTGCCCAAGTTTAGAGATGGACAGAATTTCTTGAGGTGAAATATATGAGCAAAGGCATCCTGATGATGAGAGTAAGAATTTGGCAAGATTTACTAGTATTTTTTGCTATAAGATTTGGTTACTGTTAAAGTGTCAGTATTAACATGCTGAACATTACTAGTTTCAGAAATAAGCATTTTAAGTTCATTACAAGGCAATTTGTAATGGCCACTAATGCCTTAAAGAGGAATTGTGGTTTACATTCTCTTTTGACCAGTGGTAGATGTCTGTAGCTTAAGAAAAAAAAACATCCTTCCCATCTTCCTCTTCTCTGCCATTACCACCTCCTCGAGTTTTCAAAATGCAAACTCCATATGGACAGGAAAGAGAGATTTCTGGCTGATGCTAATTAACTGGAATGTCCTGGCTAAATGCATGTGTGCCAGACCAGATAGTTTTATTTAAAAAGCCAATTACAATGAGCATTTTGCCTGATTAAAGTTACCAGCCATACCAGTTTGTGCCTTAAAGCATATGGAAGCTCACTCATTATTCTTAGTCATACAAGAGCCTGTTCATTTTCTGAATTTATTCTACATATGACTTCATTATCCTCACAGATCTGTTAACTAGGTTTCTTGCTATGCCATTTTTTCTCTACAATTTATTGCTTCTGTCCTCTTTCTGCGGAACTCTGGAGAAGCCAGAGCCTGTAGACATATCCTAATGCATTTCTGTTTCCAGTAATCAAAGAAAGAAGGTGCATTAAAAGAAAAGGTGCCAATTTCAAGCTTTATTCTTGTTCTCCCCTTTCTTTTTATAAGTCATGTCATACCAGTCTTCACAACATGACTTCCAGATTTATCACCTGTCTCACCAAGCCCTAGGTACAGATGCCCCCACCTTTCCTTCCACATTTTTCCTCTTGCCCAGGGTGAGGGCCATCCAGCTTGCTGGGAGTCTGCATCCATCCTGATGCACTGCCTAACACACCTGCTGGCTCAACCCACTCCTCAGTGTTCCTGCAATGCATCTGGGACAGGAGAGCATGCCTGGGAGAAGGCAAAGCAAAGTGAGTTTGCAGAGGCATAGCCTTAATTCTTCAGGATGCTTTCTCAGTCTCTCCAAGATACTTTTGAGTCACATAATCAAATTATTTGCTCTGGAAAAAATACGCCTTATTAGTTTTGAGCAAATTAACTTTTAAAACTAATAATAAAGAACCAGTTTCCTGTAGAGATAAAGCTGTTACAATCACTGTAATTTTCACAGACTTGCATAAGTAGTGAGCTAGTTAATTTGCATCCAGATGAAATTCGTGGTTGCTTAATAAAGGCTGCAGGATCTGACTATGGAACTAGTTAGAATCCTGGACTAACTTCAGTGCTGTCTCAGCTGTGTTGCTATCTTGAAGTAACTTTTCATATTCTAGCCTAGGTGTATGTATCTAATCTGGCACTATGGGAGCCTTAATTACAGGTATAGTCTGAGAGGGAGAGGTCAGTGCTTCCTTTCTCCTGTTAAAAATCGTTCATTTGCTCTGAAAAAGAACCATGCTTTCCAGGACACGGTTGGCCTGCTCCAGTGAATTTCTATATTGGTCTGTCATGGTGTCCAGCCAAGGACAAGATGAAGTAGGGTCTATCACATGGGAGTATTATCACAGTGTCAAAATTTCCATTATAAATCCTATTTATAACCGTGTCATAAATATTTCTTCCATGTTGAAATTCAGCTAACAAAGAACTGAGATCTTTCCTTACAGTGCTAATTTTCAGTTGAATATTGTGATCTGTTTTGAATGGATTTTATTATACTAGTGGAGATTTAAATTATGTTTAAAAGGTTAGGTTTCTCCTGTTACACTTTTAACATGTGATGTGGACCATTAGAGAAAAATAATCTTTGCAGCTGCATTCTGTGTTTGTCAAGGCCTCAGAAATAGATGGCTAATATACATGCCTTTTATTCCAAGAAAGTTTAAGACTTACTTAAAATTAGAGAGACCCTAGGGAGATACCGAAAAAAGAAAAGTCTTAATTCATATTATAGACCTGAATAATGTAGAGTAATGTTCAGTGTGATGTGGAAGACTATGTTGAGCATTTGGAGGAGATGAATATTTCTGCCTGTTAGTTCAGTAATAGTTTTTCATTCAGATCATTGTCTGAGCAGGAGTAAAACCTGGAGCTGAAACACAGCCAGCATGGAATTGGTGGTGAAATTAAACAGGATGAAAATTATAAAAGAAAAGTAGAGAGTCCAAGAACAGAATAATCAGAGGTTATTTTCCTTGAAAGTGTGGTTTAAAAATGAAAGAAAGATGCGGTTGAATTAAAAGGATAAATCATAGATGGTAACAGATGAGACTTGTTCCAGAAGAGGAGAATGGTCACCTGTGTCAGGCATAAGCAGGGTAAGAGTGGAGTACTGATACTGAAATATGACTAAGAAAATCCCAGAGGCTCCTCAAAAAGAATCAGATGAAGAGCAGGAAGTATTTTGGTAGTGGCAGTTGCCAAACTGAAGAGTACAGGATAGATTTGGAGGAGAGGAGCAATAAATGGATATTGCAAACTTAGAATTGAGAAGTGAAAACTTAGAGCACTAACGGGAAAGAGAAGAAATGACACTGTGTGAGGTCAGAATGGTAAGTGGCATGATGAGTGGGGTTTCTCTTAAAATGCAAAAGAGCAACAACATATTGGAAAGAAGCTAGATTTGGATGCAGAACTAAGCAGCTCACATTCCCTAGTTTTACCAGAATTAAATTGATTGTTGTATTTCTCCAGTTCTGCATTTGCAGTGCAGCAGTCACGCCAGGCTCTTATACTTTATAATTAATTTCAATGCTAGATACAAAAAATTAATTTTGCTGGAAATGTGGTACAGCTTAATGAGTACTGGTTTTGAAAAATACTGGATTAGCCCTCAACCCTCCAAGAAAATTCATAAAGCCATATATTTCAAAAGCAGTACATTTCAAGTCTCTTTATTTTACTCCTGTTCATAATTTCCAATGTATTTTCTAGAAACACAAGGCGATAAAGGAGACTTCTAAAAAAAATAGGTCTGACATCATATCATATAATCATGAATCCCTTAGAAATATCTGGAGTTTTAATTAAAGGTAGTAATGCATTTTTAGATCTGTAGAATCCGTGGAGACTAGATTGAAACTGTCTAGTTTTTTCCATGTTATTTTGCCTATCTATGTCTATGCCTATATATTCAAGAGTAATGTTGGTTGTTTGCTAAATGCATGTATTTACTGTCTTCCTGGTTTTGAGCCTTTTTGGAAGATATTCCACAGGCATAAGAAATGCTGACATCTACAACCCAAGCCCTGAGTGCATATCCAAAGCTCTGCCTTTTTCTGGAGTGGAAGAACAGAAGGCTGTTCTCAGAAAAAAACAGGCACTGTCTCTTTATGAAATAAGGATTTAAAAAGAGGCAAAGGTTAGAAGGGCTTTGGCAAAAAAATCACTTGTTTATTGAATTTACTGAAAAACAGTTCTTAAGACAGGCTGACAGCCTTGGCCAGTTGGACAGCAGACATGAACCTGCTCCTGTTGAGGTCAGTTGCCAAACTCCCATGGAGCAGAATGATAGCCATGCACTTGAAATGTGATAAGAGAAGTAAGAGAAGTAGCCAATACCCTTCCAGGCTGTATATACAGAAGCACGTCATGGAGAATGGTCCCTTCTCTGCATGATCCCAGTGACACTGAGTCTGAAATACTGTGGAGAACTTTGGGGATCATCATGTCAGAAAGATCTGGACACGCTGGGAGAAATGTAAAGAAGTGTGAATTCTACTGAGTAAAGACAGTTATTATGCCACATTAACAGTCACTCACTACATTTAAAATTCATCTTCTCAGAGAATATGAGATATATAATATGCAATGAGAATTGGATTGCAGCCTTTCACTTCTGCCCATCCTTTAGAAGCTAAAAAAAACCTTACTTTTGCAGTTAACAGCTGCCCTAGTGCAGTTCAGAAGAAGTAAAGTAGTCTCTAGGTTTTCTGTGAAAAAGCTAAAAATTTACCTTCTCAGTTATCGTCTGTTAAGCAGCCTGAAGGCTTAGAAGCATTCAAGTAGATTATAGTGTGTGTGTTATTTGGCTAGAATCATTCACATTAAATACAATGTCTGTATATTATCTACCCTGGAAAAATGAAGCCTGTCCTAGATACAGGAGTCATATGCATCACCATGTAATCTTGACAGATATTTTTTGAAGTTCTGTCAGTATTCATCAACAGAAAGGCAGGGTAAATAAAGCAAGCCATGATTAAGATTGCTGGTCATGAGCAATTTCTATGTCCATAAGCTGATGTGCCGGTGAGGTGTTAGAGATAGTTGTGCAGCACTCATAAGTGCTCTCTACCAGGTAAGATAAATTTGTTACATTTTTCTGATGATACTGAATCCAAAAGTATAAAGGCTTACACACTACTATGCAGATACAGTTAGGAAATGTTGCCCTGTTTTGGAAATACCACAGCTACTTCAGTCACCTGCTAAAGCAACTGCTTTAGCAACAGGAATGGAGCAGAGATTGGGTACATAGAATAAATTCATTGTTCTTGGTGCTGACTCCAGGCAGTTTTTGAAATTCATTAGTGTGTCTGCACTTTAATGATGCATTTATAAACCTTTAGAAGAAGAAAATCTTAATTTTAGGGATTCTTTTATGAATCCCTTCTTATGATTCTTTAGTTACTGGATAGTACAAAAATGCAAATTACAAAAACACTGTTTAGGTTCTGTATGCAGGTGTGTTAATGGTAGGGTAACTCAAATTAATTTCAGATTTGGATGAACTGACATGGAGAGAAGAGGCAGTCTGGTTTTTGTTCCAGTAGAAATTGCATTAATATCTGTTTCATCATCCTACTGCTAGACTCAAAAGTTTGTGATGTTACCTATGATGTGAATTGTTTGGCTGAAGTCCATTTCCTTTTCTGTTGTCATTGCTGTTGCTGGCAGCTCGGGTGTGCTTGAGTAGACATTTTGGTATTTTCCAAAAGCATTGTGAGATAACAT